>NC_056749.1:749563965-749593965 GCF_019279795.1 Protopterus annectens | reverse complement strand
TTCATCGCTCGCCATATACAGGGACTCAGAAAAACCTCATCTCTAGTATATGATGTCACAGCCCGATAAAAACCAGCTTTGCTCATGGTTTTAAAATAACAGTCTTAAAACCATATCAACAGTGAAAAACAAGTGACACTTAAAATGAATGTATTAAAGGTCTCATATTAAATACAGGCTTCAAAGAAACAACATCATCCAGACCACGAAATTTATATGATTGTAGTTGAAATATCCAATTCTGTTCCCTGGCTTTAATAATGCTTTTAATATTTTCACTTCTAACAACCAACCCAATAACTTACAGAACATAGAATCTAAATATATGCTGTTGTCCAGTATTCTGTATATGCACAGCAAGTGCATTATTAATGTTACCATGTCTTATTTCCCCTAGGTGTTCTAAAATCCTATTTGTTTTAATTTTATATTTTATGGTACTTTATTTGCTACTTCTAAGGGTTTAATTGACTGAAAGTGGTTTCTTCTATATTTAATAGATACTTGCTGCTGATTATTGGTCTGATGAAGTATTGTTTAATTGAGAGTGGTTTCTTCTATATTTAATAGATGATTGCTGCTGATTATTGGTCTGATGAAGGATTGTTTTTACTGCACTCACCATTTTATCAATAAATCCAGAGTTTTATTCGTTTTGTGATACAAGCCGTTTTTATTTGAAAGTCTGCATTTATAAGTTTTGCCATGCGAGTCGCAGGATCGGTGTGTGTTTTTTGCTTACTCTTTTGTTTAGTTACCTGCGGAGATATTCAACAGTGTATTTTTTGTTTTTTTGGATGCATTTGTTGTATATAGCTATACGAGGCATGGCAGAAGGGTTTAGTGCTGATTCTGGCACTAATTTTAAACAGGATGGATAGACTACAATGCATTTTGAAGGGTAACAATAATCCTTTTCTTGGACATATTCTGGTTTTGTCCGAAACATCCACAGAGGCTGGTCAAGAGGTACCTCTGAATTTTTTCTATATGGCTGAGTGATCCTGAAGATAAGTTATACAGGTACAAACGAATGCAAAGGCAACGTATACACCATGAGGCCGGTCTTCACCATAGGGTAGTTCCCCAGGGGATTCAGAGTACTGAAAATGTCTCCCCATGGTTCTATCTACCCTGAGCTGGTAAAGTGATGGCAGACGCTGAATATTCAATTAGGCCTGGATTACATAAGTCTTTTGATAGATTTTTTCTTCCCCTGGAAACAGAACTGTTAAATTAGATTAACCATTTGCAAAACAAAACGTGCAATAAATTCTCTATGGATATTATTACCACCACTGCTGATGACTTGCTTGAACAGATAAGCAAGTATGATAAGAGACTGCAAGCCAATAAATTCAAGAAACTACGTAAAGATATGACTGATTTTAAGTCTGGTCAAGTTTTTCTTGGCCCAAGAGTGATACGAGGCCACAAGTAAATGTGGGCGCAGGTCCTACACAGGATTCTGCAAACCGGCCAGGTAATGACTTGCACCCAACTTCTAGTTTTTCAGAACAAAGGCCTAGTGACCAGGTAGAAAACACTATTGAGATTTCTCCTGCATTGACCACCATTACCAATATAATGGAATCGCTTAAGGACATTAACACAGCAGGTACTATGAATGCAGTATCCAAGCTGACCCCTTTTTCTCTCTACCAGAACCTCTCCCCATAATCACAGCATTGAGACAAGGGAGGTCACAGCCGAATGAAGAGAGGCCAAGTGCACCACAGGCAGCAATCTATGGAGAGGTTCACTCAGATGGGCACATGGATAGTCTTGTGGTTAATATATCCTCCACTGATCTTATACCTACACAGTTAAAGGTACTTAACAGGAGGTTTGTTCTTTGTTTCCACACAAGAGATCTAATGTGTTACAAGTTTTGACTGATTTGAGATTGTTCTCATGGAACCTGACCCCTTCAACCACATTCCATGGTGAGAATGAAACCCCTATAATGTTTAAGAAACCTAGTACTTTCATTCCGGATAAGCATCCAACAATTGGAACTTATGTTAATTTGTGATGAACAAATTACGAAGGCTTTGTTAGATAGACATGCGATTGTTTTTTATAATTTAAGTCCCGATGAAAGTATGTCATTACAAGATTTGAAGCATCTTAGAACAGTTGAAATTTACCCAGCTGACAAAGGCAGGGGGCATAGCATTCATGGACAGCGATTTATATTTGGATTCCATAACTCAGCTTCTTAGGGACAGAAATACTCTTCAACCTATATCCAAGTTGCAGTTAGCCATTATTGATAGGATTTCTGTTTTATTGTTTGATTTATTAATTACAGGTTTGATCAATGAAGATCTATTCAAATATTTCTGTTGAACCCCATTGTTCCTGTATTATATGGGCTTTTGAAGATACATAATATGTCTGCAGAATCCTCCTATGTGACCTATTTTATCAAGCAGAGGCTGGGCTACTGAGCCCGTCACTTTATTTGGAGAAAATGCTGAGACCTACACTTGGCAATGTTATTTCTGTCTTAAGAGATAAAGATTTTCTTATGAATCTACACTATAAAGTGTGTAGTCTAAATAATACTGCTGATCTTGTCTTGGTTACCATGGACATTGCCTCATTATTTACTGTTATTCCCAACAGTCTGGGTATAGAGTTTGTTAGATCTTTTTTGTCGGAACATGCAGTTATGTCTAATAGCAAAACTGAACAAATTTGTTCCCTTCTGGAATTAGTCTTGGAGAACAATGTGTTTTGTCTTTGGAAAGGATTATTACTTGCAGAAGGTTGGTATGGCTATGGGCACAGCCTGTGTCAATAGCTATGCCAACCTAGTGTTGGCTCATTGGGAACAGACCAAGATCCTTAGTGACAAAAGGATCATCTAACATGGTTCATTATAGACGTTTTGTCAATGATATTTTTTGTTGTAGCAAGCTAGTGTTAACTTACTAGAGGAATTCATTGATTATATGCAACAGTCTACGGATTTTTTGACTTTTAGTAGTAAGTTCTCTCAGGAATCTATTGACTTCTTGGATATTACCATACATAAAGATTATTTAGGCTGTCTTTGGACTAGAGTCTATAAAAAACCTTGCAAGAAGAATTCAGTTTTACATAAAAACAGCATGCATCCCAGACACATTCCAAGGAATGTTTTCAGGAGTTAATGCCCAAGCGTAATGAGATTACATACAGATGACACCTTGTTGGAACAGGCCTTGTCTGAGCTGGAGAGATTTTTTACGATGACGTTACACAAATAAAGAAACAGACTCTTGTATTTCAAGAGTCAGGACGGAAAGACAGGATATAGCCAGACCCTATTATTCGAATGCTATAGCCTCTGAAGTGACATTGGTATTTGAACCCAGCGATAGGAGGACTGCTAAGATGTGTCCTTACATATTCTAGTGATATTAATGTGGACACAGATATTTTGAAAAGGAATTGGGACATTCTTCAGAACTGTCTGAACTTTGAAGGCATAGCAGATGCTGCACCCAAGTTTAGTTTTTGTAATGGTCTATCTTGTCCATCTCTGAAGAGGCAACTCTGTTACAAGAGTGCCATGTTTTATAATGACACTGTCTCATCACGTTTAGTCCCTTTCCCATGCACAGGCTGTAAGGCATGCCACTCCATATTTTTGACACATATGTACAGGCACCTGACCATGCATTTCAGCATAGACTGTTCATTTTATGCTGACTGCAGAACAGCAAATGTTATTTATTATGTGTTCTGTCAACATTGCCATGCCTTCTGTATTGGAAAAAACAATCGTTGTCTAAAAGACAGAATTTTATAACACCTAGGGGAAAAAAGACAATGTAATGTTAATAATGTATTTGCTGTGCATATACAGAATACTGGATAACAGCATACATTTAGATTCTTTGTTCTGGAAATTGTTAGGTTGGGCGTTAAGAGGTGGAAATATTAAAAACATTACTGAAGCCAAGAAACAGAATTGGATACTTCAACTACAATCATATAAACTTTCAGGTCTGAATGATGTCATTTCTTTGAAGTCTGTACTTAAAACGCGATCTTTAATAAAAGGGTCACTTGTTTTTCAGTTTTATTATGGTTTTAAGACTGAAATTTTAAAACAATGAGCAAAGCAGTTTTTTATTGGGCTGTGATGCCATATACTAGAGACGAGGTTTTTCCCGAGTCCCTGCAAACGGCGAGCAATGAAGGGGAGGTAATTTGTTTTAAATTTATATTTTATGGCACTTTATTTGCTACTTCAAAGTGTTTAATTGACTGGGAGTGGTTTATTCTATACTTAATAGAGGTTTGCTGCCGATTCTTGGTCTGATGATGCATCGTTTTTAAATGCGAAAGCACTCACTGTTGTATCAATAAATTTGGAGTTTAATTCATTTTGTGATACAAGCCCTACTTGTTTTTATTTGAAAGTTTTCAAAGTTTTGCTGCGCATGTCGCAGGATCTGTGTTTTTTTTGCTTATTCTTTGGTTTAGTTACCTGCAGCAATACCCAACAGTGTATTTTTGTTTCTTTTTAAGGTTCATAATTTCACTGGTAAATTCATATAGCAGAGCAAGACCCTGTTTTTCACAAAATCTCAGAAAGACTACACTGCTATAAAGACTATTTTCTACAGCATACATCAGGCTTTGTGCCCACTGAGTGGCGCACAGCAAAGTACAGTTTTGTACCTACCATAAATGTAGATGTTCGAGTGCTAATACAGCTGCAGTAATCACAGATGGGTTTTCAGCCGTCAGGCGGTCCCTCGGTCGGCCGAATTCCAAAGTCTTGGTCCGGCGTCGGTTGTCGTTGCTTACTCTTCTGACGTCAGTAAGGCCAGAGTATATAAGACACAGCCGACGCCATGTTCTTCAGTCTTTCTTGCCCCAGATGTCAGGTGCCCCCAAAAGGAAGGCAATACATAAATAAGGCTTATCTACATATGCAAGCAATGCAATGTAATGCAAAATCAGTGTAAGCAAGCAAATAAAACATAGCAGGATAACCCAGTCAGGTGGTATGAAGAGGTTGTTAGGCCCCATGCCTTTACCAAGTGGGGAAGGAGGGAGGAAACCTGTACTGCAGCTGTATTAGCACTCGAACATCTACATTTATGGTAGGTACAAAACTGTACTATGTTCATCGTGCATACAGCTGCAGTAATCACAGATGGGTAGAGTCCCAAAGCTATGCATAGGGTGGTAGGTACTATGAGGAACTGGGTTGAGCCAGAATGCCCTGCAAAACAGCAGTGGCAAAGCCTGCTCTTGTTCTGGAATATAAGGGTAGGTGGTAGTGTTTTGTGAAGGTATGTACAGAACTCCAAGTGGCTGCCTCCAAAATATCCTTAGTAGGAACGCCTCTGAGGAAGGCTGTAGAGGTGGCTGTGGCCCTGGTGGAGTGAGATCCGATACCAGTAGGGACAGATTTCCCATGATAGGAATAACAAAACCATATGCAGTGGCCAATCCACTTGGAAATGGTCTGTTTGGTAATTGGTTTCCCTTGAGCCCCTACGGCATAGGACACAAAAAGTTGTTCTGATTTCCTGAAGGACTTTGTTCTGTCCAAATAATAACGTAGCTGCCTATGGATGTCTAAAGTGTGAAGCAGCCTCTCCCCTTTGTTTTGAGGGTTAGGATAAAAGGTAGGTAGGTGTATGGCTTGATTTAAGGCTACCCTGGATACCACTTTTGGCATAAAAGATGGATTGGTCAAGGGAAACCCTGTCCTGATGGAAGATGAGGAAGGGCTGCACCGCCATGAGGGCCTGTAGTTCAGAAACCCTACGAGCTGAAGTGATGGCCAGAAGGAAAGCTGTTTTCCAGGACAAATGTTGCAGATCTGTTGAGGCAGCAGGTTCAAAGGGAGGCAATGTTAATTTTTCTAGTATGTAATTAAGGTCCCAGGCTGGTATTGGTTGCTTCCTTGGAGGTCTTATATTCTTAGCCCCTCTGAGGAACTGTCGTAAGAGTGGGTGAGAGAATAAAGGAGGATCAGTGTTGAATTCTGCAGAAATGGCTGAGGCATGTATTTTTATGGAAGAAAATGAAAGTCCACTGCTCAGCAGTTCAGCTAGGTACTGTAAAACCTGAGGCAAGTTCAATTTTCTAGGGTCCTGGCCTCTTTTCTCATTCCAACAGCAAAACCGCTTCCATTTTGCGGAGTAAGCTTTTCTAGTAGATGGTCTTCTGGCCTCCAAAATGACATCCTGCACTTCCATGGAGAGTAGGGACTGTTGTGGTGTCAAGGAGTTTTCCATGCAGCGAGGTTGAGTGTATTCAGCTGACTGTGAAGAGTTTTGTAGCTGTTCTGAGTCAGTAGAAGAGGCATTAGAGGCAGGGACCAGGGAGGAGTATGTGTTAGGCTCCTCAGGAGTGGATACCAGTGTTGCCTTGGCCAATCTGGAGCAATCAGTATCATCCTCGGTTTGTCTGTTCTTGCTTTCAAAAGCACCTTGGGCAGAAGGGGCAGAGGTGGGAATGCATAAACTGTCCATGCTGTCCAACTGAATGAAAGGGCGTCCACTTTCCAGGCCTTTGGATGAAAGGTCCTTGAACAAAACTTTTTCAGTTGATAGTTCCTGTGGGAGGCAAAAAGATCCATGTCTGGCCTCCCCCACGCTTGGATTATCTCTGTAAACACCTGAGGATGTAACTTCCATTCGTGTGGATCTGTCATATTTCTGCTTAGAGTGTCTGCCAGTGTGTTTTCCAGTCCTGGCAAGTACTGCGCTTGAAGTTCGATTTGTCTTTCCAGAGCCAAGTTCCAAAGAGTCATGGCTAGTCTGCACAAGGGGTATGAAAGTGTTCCTCCTTGTTTGTTTATGTACCACATTACTGTGGTGTTGTCTGTTCTTATCAGTAATTGTCCTGGATGCAGGAAGTCCTTGAAATCTGTAATTGCATTTATTACTGCTAGCATTTCTTTTTGATTGATGTGAAGGTGCTTTTCCTTTTGGGACCATCTGCCCTGAATGCACCTGTCCTTCATGTGCGCCCCCCAGGCATAATCTGAGGCGTCTGTGGTTATGACTTGTTTTGCTTGAGGCTTGCAGAATGGAAGGCCTGTGTTTACTTGACATGCTTGGGCCCACCATAGAAATTCCTTTGCAAACATGGAATTATTGGTATAATTGCTTCCAAACTGTGACTGTGTTGAGACCATAGATTTTTAGGTACCATTGAAGTTTCCTCATATGCAGCTTTGCACATGGGATTAGAAGAATGCAAGATGCCATGAATCCCAGAGCCTGCAGGATTTTCCTTGCAGTAAGCCTGGTACTTTTGCTAGTGTTTTGAAGTACTGAGATAGTTGCCCTTGTTTTTCTGGCGTAAGATATGCCATCTGGGTGTTTGTGTCCAAGTTGGCACCCAGGAAGGTTATTTTCTGAGATGGTGTTAGTCTTGATTTCTCCTAGTTGATGGTATATCCCAGAGAAAGCAGTAACCGTGTCACATATGCCAGATGTTCCAGTAGTATGCGTTTGCTGTCCGCTTGGATCAGGCAGTCGTCCAGATAAGGGTAAATTTGTATCCCTAGAAGTCTGCAGTAGGCAATCACTGATGCCAGGCACTTTGTGAATACTCTGGGCGCAGTAGATAAGCCAAAGGGCAATGCAGAGAATTGATAGTGGATTGAACCTGCAAGAAATCTGAGGTATCTTCTGCAGCTTTGTCTGATTGGGACATGCAGGTATGCCTCCTTGAGGTCCAATGTTACCAGCCAAAACTCCTTGGCCAGCATGGGAAGAAGTTGCTGTAATGTGAGCATCTTGAATTTTGGCACGAGTAGGAATGTGTTTAGGATGGATACGTCCAAAATGGGTCTCCAGTCGGTTCCTTTTCTTGGTACCAGAAAAAGTCTTGAATAAAAACCTTGACCTTGTTGGTGTGTAGGTACCTTTTGTATAGCTCTCATGTTTAGAAGCTTTGAAATTTGCAGTTGTGCCTCTGTCCTTTGATTTTGTGGCAGGTTTGGCATGCCTCTCATTTTTGGAAGAGTGTGAAATTGAAATTTGTAGCCTCTGTTTATAATGTCCAGTATCCATTTGTCTGTTGTGACAATATGCCAATTGCTTGCAAATAATGCTAGTTTCCCTCCCAAAGGTGCTGTCAGCTGAGACTTGCTTGGCATGGAAATGAGGGATTCATTGGGTTTGCTTCCTGTATTGTTGTGCACCGTCTTCACCACCTCTTGGTGCTGGAGATTGCCATTGTCTGCCTCTATATGATCCTTGTGATTGCCCTCTGCCCCTTGTGCGTCTGTATCTACCTCTTTGGGGCTTGTCAGTGGCTGGAAAGGACCAGTTTTTTTGAAGGCCAATTTCTGCTAAAACGTGGTGGCTGGACCTGTAAGAAAGCCTTGATGGTTTGCATAGATTTGGCTTTTTCTTCCATTTTCCGTAGTATCTCCTCAGCATTAGTACCAAATAGTACATCCTTTTGTAAAGGAGCATCAAGAAGTTTAGCTTTCACATGATCAGGTAAATTTTGTTCCCTAAGCCAGGCATGTCTGCGAATGACTGATCCTGTAGCAGCCGCTCTACTGGAAGCCTCTAGGGCATCATAACCACATTGTAAGGTGTGTTTACCCACTTGCTCCGCACTATGCATCATATCCTGTAACTCCTTTAAATCTGGTTGTTCAGGTCGAGACATTTTGTTCCTTAATTGTGATAACAGATACTGTTGATATTTGATCATATGAAACTGACAGTTTAAGGCCCTCATGGCTAGGGTGGCCAAGGTATATACCTTTTTACCCCACCTTTCTAGAGATCTGGATTCCCTTTCTGCAGGGAGTGGATTCTTGGCAGTGGAGGCCTTTAATCCCTTGGGGCCTTGTGAAATGGTTTCAGGGTCAGCATTATGGCCTTTGCAGAGAAAATGGTGAGAGCTGGGTACTCTGTAATACCTATCAGGTTTTACTGGTGCAGGAGGCAGAGAATCAGGGTTAAGGCAAGCCTCCGAATAGACATCATCCAGTACATCCAAAACAGAGGGTATAGCCAGAGGTCTGTGCTGAGGTAACGAAAGAAATTCCCTAAGTCTTTTCTTGGAATCTGAAAGTCTTGGCCTTCCCAATGGAAGTGTTCCCTCAAAGTGTGCAAGGTTTCCCCAAAAGAAAAATCCTCAGGAGGGGATACAGAAGGAATGGACTGTTCTGCATCCGAATCCTCAAAAGGGGAGCAAGAGTGTTCCTCTGCATCAGAATGTTCTGATAAAACGGATCCCTGATCAGAAGAGGGAGATTCTTCCTCCACTCTGGGTCTCTTGTCAGGAGGGGGCTGAGAACCTCTGATAAGAGTAATTAAATCCTCAGCCATTTTAAGCATCTGTTTCTTAGGCATGGGTCCAGGAGAGGGGCCCTGTGCAACAGGCCTCGTGGGATGCCTGGCTGCTTTGGATTTAGTAAAAGCCTTTATTGAAAAAGAAGATGAGGGCCTAAATACACCATGGGTGGAGGTGGGGACCTGTCCACATTAGTAGGCTCAACATTAGCAGGGGCTTCGGTTGTAGTCTGGGAAAGGGCCGAGGACCCAGCGGTCTCGGGTACAGAGAACACCGCCAAAGGAGTGTCATCGGTAGTCAGGGACTGCAAAGGCGTCTCGCTGAGAACCGGACCACGTGTAGCCTGTTTTGGCGTGGTGTCGGCGGGTCTCGCGTGTCGGTCCTTTTCCTTGTGTTTTTTGGACAAAACGGTAGTCTGAGTGTCCGACGACATCTTATAATCAAAAGCTTTACCAAAGTAGTGTTGGGCGAACTCCGCCCGACGCTTGATATTGCGTTTATTGAAGGTAGCGCAAAAGCAACAGCCCGAGACGTCGTGGTCTGGGCTCAAACAAGGTATGCAACGGGAATGGAAATCCTTATGCGGTATTTGCTTCCCACAAGAAATACAATTATTAACTTTTTCTGACATCGGTCTGAGGCAAGAAAAGTTTCCCCAACGGGGTACTTAGCTTTAAAGAAGACTTCGGTTCCAATTTTTTTCGTGATTCAGGAGCTGGCCGATTGGCACTTGCGAACTGCTTCTGCTTCGGGCACCGCGCGGCAAAAAAGACTGAAGAACATGGCGTCGGCTGTGTCTTATATACTCTGGCCTTACTGACGTCAGAAGAGTAAGCGACGACAACAGACGCCGGACCAAGACTTTGGAATTCGGCCGACCGAGGGACCGCCTGATGGCTGAAAACCCATCTGTGATTACTGCAGCTGTATGCACGATGAACATCAGTTATTCCACTCCACAAAGGGGGAGCCACCACTGATCCCGGGAACTATCGGCCTATTAGCCTGACGAGCCTGGTCTGCAAGGCCATGGAACATATTATCATGGAACTCAAAGACATTGGTAACCTCCAAACTCTGGATCCCACATAGTTCGGGTTTGTGAAAGGCAGAGCATGCCTCCTGAACCTGATCGACTTCTTTGAGGCAGTCACCAAAGCCGTAGATGAGGGTAAGGTGGTTCACACAGCCTATCTTGACCTCTCCAAGGCTTTCGACACCATCCCCCATTCTGGAATTATAGCTAAACTCAATAAACTAGGTATAAATCCCTACGTCACAAGATGGGCTGCCAACTGGCTCACTGACAGAACCCACACTGTAAAAGTTACAGACTCCAAATTTGACCTCAAAGCAGTGACAACTGGAGTACCACAGGGTTCCATCCTGGGACCTCTCCTGTTTGGTATCTACTTCTCTGAAGTACAGGCTAACACAGAAGGCCTCTGGCTAATTAAGTTCGCAGATGACTGCAAACTAGGAGCCATAGTCAGGTCCCCAAATGATGTGGACATCCTACAGAAAGGCCTCGCTGAGACAGATGCCTGGTGTCAGAGCCATGGCCTCAAGCTCAATGCCAAAAATTGCAGCGTCATCCCCTTTGGTAAAAACTCTGTACCCATGAACTATCACATAGGCAGCAATCTACTTAACCGAATGCGTGATGAGACCTTGGGACCCAGGTTGACAGCAGTCTCTCCTTTGATGGTCACATCGCCACAGTAGTCAGGAATTCCTTCTACGTGGCACATCGCATCATAAAAGGGTTCTCATCCAGGAAAAAAAAAAAGAGGTCATTGTTCCCCTCTACTCGACACTCAGACCCATTATAGAGTACAACGCCCCTTTTGAAATGTACCTCACAAGACATCTGCAGCAGCTGGAAAGGCCACAGAAGTACCTCACAAAGAGGATTACCGGCCTCAAACAAATGCACTACACTGACCAACTCAAAAAACACCAGGTTTACTCCATAGCATATCGCCTACTCTAAGGTGATCTCTGCCTAACATATAAAGCTACGTCAAACCCAGAGCTGTTGGACATGCTACACCTAAAGAAATCCCAATCCCTCCGAGCTACACACTCTAGGGACCTAAACCTTGTCACCACAATAAACAGGACATGCTTGAGGGTTAGATTCCTGTCCCAGAGACTACCCATCTATGTCAAGCAAAGTTCTTCATTAGCACTCTTCAAAAAAAAACTTGATGAGTGGATGGGAAATAGGAAATGCACCCCGGGGATCACTTTTGTGTCTCTGCTAGACAGTGGCACAGGAAAATAACTTTCTTGGGTGACGTAAGCCAGGGAACTTTGTTGGCTAGGCTTACGTAGGGCCCTTGGGCCGATAGCCTAGTACCTACCTATGAAACTATGCACAAATGTAGGTCAACAAAATAAAGACAGTTGTGTGCACAAGTCCCAGGTTAAAAAAGTGACAAATCCTAAGAGTCACACTGGTACCAGGATTGAAAAAAAAATTATAGTGTAGAATCCTCAAGATATGGAAATATTCCTGCAATGCTGTTAGGTCAGGCCCAGGGGGAAGGATGCCCCCCCCCCCCATTGTAAATGGTAGTAGTCCACAAAACTCAAAATAACAGCCCAAAAAAAGAGCCATATAGACAACAGGGTGGACTATTTAGGATAAGAATGAAATTATGCATTGTTACTATTAAGGAAAATGCACACAATTTCCAGACAAAAGATACACAAAAAGATTGAAGAGAAATTAGAGGAAAGCAAAATACTTCCCAAGATAAACTGTCAGAAGCTTCAAAAAAAAGTGTGCGTTCATTAATGCAACAGATCCATGAAAAGTACTATAAAGACCAAGAAACCTTGTGCCATTTGGAAGAGAGACTTAGGAAGTGCGAAAATCTAAATGTTAGAGATGTTTGAAAGCTATAAAAAAAGAAATACGGACATGGGAAGAGATCTGATAAGGTGCAATATTTATGCAAAGGAGAAAGCCAAATCAAACAAAACAAAAAAGGCAGCCACAAAGATATTCAAAGAAAAATATAGGCAAACACATCCCGATATAGAAAATTTCTCAATAAAAAATATGATCACAAAGAGGGAATGTAGAACAGAAGATTAGTCAAGTAGATGTTAAAACAGAAGGTGAAGTTATGGAAAACTTGCGTAGTGAAGGATTCAGTGTAGAAAGTCTAATAAGTCATATCACAGCAAGATGGAATAACTAGTCCCCAGACTAAGGAGAAACAAGTGGAGAAGGAGACATCTGAAGAAATATGGACATGGGAAAGAAAGAGAGATTTAATATGGTGCAATATTTAGTTCTGATTTCTCCTTTGCATAATCAATGCAAAAAGAACAGTACCAAAGATACTAAGAGAGAAATAAAGGCAAAGACATCAAGTATGGAAAATTTTACAATACAAAAAATAAGAAAGAGAGAAAAAGTAGAAAAGAGGATTAGTAATGTAATAATTAAAAAAAATAGAAATTGAGGTTATGGATAACCTGTAAAGTGAAGGATTAACTCAGTTAACAACACAACAGAATAGAGCAATGGACACCCAAATTAAGGAGAAACCAGTGGAGTGGGAAACATCTAATCAGTTGACATATGAAGATATTTTGGAGCCTCCCCATAAGAAACCAGTGCAAACATTCAGTTGGAGCTATACAGCAAGGGAAAGAACAGTAAACCGTGGCGACTCTTGACAGACAATGTCGTGCAGTGATAGACCAGCGAGTTCCCATATGAAAGAGTAATGGATAACGGAGGGTAAAACTGAAGAGAACATGGCAAAGGAAGATGCTCTGGAACTTTCTACAGCATGCCCAAAGGCAAACAAAGGATGTGCCCTCACTTTAAAAAAAAATGATCTAAGAGTTGCTTGATTTAATAGAGATGGATAGACATATTAAGATCAATGAAAGAAACAGACTGCAGAAGGCCAATAAAACCCAAAAAGTCAGAAGTTTGACAAACACAGTAATTAGGACTATCCATAAAGTCATGCGATATAACAGAAGTAAACAGGATACATTACTGTGCAGTCAAACGAATAACAGATAAAAGTCCTACCACAGGAACACAGGGTAGTAAGGGAAAGAACAGGGAGAAATCAAATGCCATTATGGAAGTATCGAATAGAGGAAAAACCATAACACAATTAAGATAAGAAGTGTCATTGTTAGGAGTATAGAAGAGGGAACAGATCAACAAAAATGCTCATAGACATGATAAAAGCAATGAGCAGTATTATACCAGATAAGGATTTATTATGCACTATCACAAATAATAATCTAAAAATATCAGCACAGGCAGAAAAACTTAGAAGATGCACATCTAAAAGTGCAAACTACGCAATTTATTGATGACCCAAAAAGTTTTATAAAGAATTGGGAAACAAGGTAAAAGGAATTGAAAGACCACCAAAAAAAGAGAGATACATTTTGGAGAAACATTTATGAAGATCCTGTGGAACAAAAAGATGCTAAATGGATGGA
Organism: Protopterus annectens; assembly: GCF_019279795.1. Lineage (NCBI taxonomy): Eukaryota > Metazoa > Chordata > Ceratodontiformes > Protopteridae > Protopterus > Protopterus annectens. Next base: position 749,580,192 of record NC_056749.1, on the reverse strand, counting down.
AGTAAAAGAAAGAATAAGATGTTCAAATATACAGGATATGAAATGGGATGAAGCAACAGCCAGAGAAAATGAAACAAAGTTAAGAACCGCCTCTAAATAAAAACCGCAGGCCCAGATGCAGTACCTAACTTCTGGCTTTGCACGAAGATTTAGCAATGAATAAAAACTATTTACATGCTTAACTATAACTACCAATTACATTACATGTAAACTCTTGTGATGTTTTGTTAATATCATGTACATTTTTGATGTTAGTTGTTGTTTAACCTTCTGGAGCTTTTCTCACCAGGCCTCCACTGAATATGGGCTCACCTGGCCCAGTGGAACTTCTCAGTAAACAAACATAAATAAATATACATACCCCAAACAGACATCAGTCTGGTTAACAGGAAAAACGATGCTCCTCCTTAAGAGTGAACCTGCAAACTACCCTAAAAACTGTAGACCAATGACTTGCCTTCCGATGGTGTAAACTGGACTTGATGCAGACAGAGTTTATACTCATTTAGTAGAAAACTCAATTATGGCAATAGAACAAAAGGATAATAAAAGAAAGTTATACGGAACAAAGGGTCATTTGTGGTTAAAGTCATGGTGGAGAACTGTAAAAAGGGAAAGAATCCAGGTATGGCATGGATAGACTACAAAAAAGCATCTGACAGTATCCCACATCCATGGATAAAAAGACTGCTTAAAAATGACAAGATACACCATACACTTATAAACTACTTCACAACGACCATGAAATAGTCGCAAACTCCTTTGCAGTTAAACCATGATAAAGGAAAAATTATTATTCCAGGGATAAAAATCCAAAGGGGATATTCCAAGATGATTCTGTCATAGCTGTTCTTTTGCCTTGCTCTTAGAACCCATTAAGCTGTCTACTTAACAGATTAGGTCACGGCTAAAATTTGGCTCCCAGAGAGCAACAAATTATAAAGACTTTTCATCTTCATTTCGAGGAAAATTTAAAAAACTGTATGGCTCATCACATGAGGAAATGAAAGCACAACTGCATGCAGTCAAGACTTTTTACAGAACACATAAGAATGTCATTTAGTCTTGATAAATGTGGAAAAGCAACCTTTACAGCAGGAAAGCTGCAGCACCAAGAAAACATCAGCATGGGACAAGAATGTGATATAAAAGAACTTGAGGAAGAGGGAGTGTATAAACATTTGGGAATTGATGAACGATCAACAATAAAACATAAACACGTAAATAAAACTCAGAAATATTTTACAAAACTTGTAATCCTGAAAAGAGCGTTGACATCTAGGAACAAAGTTCAAGCTATAAACCAATTTGCTCTTCCAGTCCTAACTTACAGTTTTGGAGAGAATGAATGGCCCCCAAAGGTGCTGGATAGATTAGACAGTAAAACAAGAAAGATGCTTCATGCTCATCAAATGATTTATAAAAATCAGTGCATACCAAGATTATATATACCCCACTTCAAAGGAGGTATAGGCCTCCTTGAAAATGATTACATATACAGGCCTGCAGTTGTGGGACTGAATACATATCTGCTGACCTCATGAGACCCAAACATAGTGAAAGTTTTGAAACATGAGGAGAATAAATCTAAGATGACTTCTCCTTGCTTAGTTTAGCAGAAGCATATCAGCGTCAAGCGGGAATGTAGATAAAAATCAAGCAGCAACTAAATGTGCCAAAAAACACAAGAAAGAATACAAGGTGAAAGATCAGATGATAAGGCAAGAAATGTGGAACATGCATAAATATAGTTGCAGGTATAGAAAACTCCTGAAACTTCATGTTGATCAGGATCGAATGCAGGAATGGTTAAGTAGAGACAAATTCAAACCAAAAGATGAAAGGTTAATATTGGCAGCCAAAGATAGTGGACTACGTACAGGTTTTTTTTATAAAGTCCACTGAAAATGTGAGAGAAACAGACAGATGTAGGATTTGTAAAACAGAATTGGATACAGTCGCACACCTTCCTGGTGGTTTTGACATACTATTGCCTGAAGGACTATATATTGAAAGGCATAATAGTGTGACAAAGACTTTTGCACTGGGGACTGTGCAAACATAATACTGAAGTAGCTGAAAAACACTAGAAACATCAGCCACAAAGTACCACAGAAAATGGTGAAATCTATATCACACAACAGTTCAAAAGACAGATTCGAGAAAAGGAGATAAAGTTGTCCATGAAAAGAAGACAAAAGTAGCACTGATCACTGAAATTGCTACACCCAGTGACTACAGTGTCTTGCACACAGAAAGACACAAATTAATAAAATATCAGCGTTTTCAGGCAGAAATGAGAGCAATGTGGAAGAAAGATACCCAGGCATTTCCAATAGTAGTAGCAGCAACGAATCTTATTGTGACACGTCCCTACAATGGCCCAGTGTGAAACTTGAAATATTCTGTCCTTAGTAATCAACAGGTTAACAATGGCTTTCAGTATACTTTGCTGAAAATGTAAAATAAATATTCTGCTTTTAGTGTAGTACAGAGTGCGCTTAGCTTAAACATTTGGCAAAAGCATATATACATATTGTCCGTTCGGATTATAATAGTCCCTAGGGGAAGAGAGTCATGGAGGGCTTGCAACGTCAAAAGCACTGCTCTCATCTCCAGGACATTTATGTGCAGGTGGCATTCAAAAGGTTGCCATGTGCCATGGACTGTCCTGCCCTGAAAATGCCCCCCCCTACCCGATCAGGGAGGCGTCCGATGTGACCGTGGCGACCAGGGAGGGAGGAATAAAGGGTTTGCCTTGATGGACTTGAGGGGACAACATCCACCAAGACAGATGATTTTTGCAAATTGGAGTTATCATGATCTTGTGGTGCATAGGGAGTTGTTGGAAAGACCATTGGGCGAAAAGCATCCACTGTAGAAGACACATGTAAAGGCGGGTAAGAGGAAGAAGTGTGATGGCGGCCGTCATGAGCCCCAATACTTTCAGGACATACCTGGCCTGAATTCTGTCGCACTGAAGCAGAACATGGACATGGTTTTGAATATCGAAGATCCTTTGATCTGTTAACTTTGCTGAGAGCTGCACAGTGTCTAAGTTGGCGCCTATAAAGGTAACAGATTGACAAGGTGACAAGACAGACTTTTCTAAATTTAGAGAGATTCCTAGCCCTCTGCAAATGTGAATGGTGTAATCTCTGGCCTGAAGAAGTTGATGCCTGGTGGTGGCGGTGAGGAGCCAGTCGTCTAGATATGGAAACACCTGGAATCCTTGACGCCTCAGGTGAGCCGTAACCGCTGCCATACATTTGGTGAACACTCTGGGGGCTGTAGTGAGACCAAAGGGCAGGGCTCTGAACTGGTAGTGACTGGCCCCCAGCCGAAAGCGGAGAAACCTTCTGGAGCGCCTGTGAATTTTGATGTGATAGTACGCATCCTGAAGGTCCATGGAGCACATCCAATTGTCCTTGCCCAGAAAGGGTAGAATGGACTGTATCGTGACCATCCGGAATCTTGTCCTTTTTACAAACTTGTTTAGTTTGCTGAGATCTAATATTGGTGTCCAGTCCCCTGTTTTTTTTGGTACCAAAAAGAACTTTGAGTAGATTCCGGATCCTAGTTGGTCTGCTGGGACTGGCTGGATGGCTCTTTTTGCTAGTAGTTTTGATATTTCTAGCACTGCTTGTTCCCTTAGACTGGGTGGAACATCTGGAAGGGTTCCCTTTTGTTGAGTTGGGGTTTGGATAAAGGGAATTTTGTAACCCTCGGATATAACCGACTGTACCCATTTGTCTAAAGTGAGGGAGAGCCAGGTTTTTGGGTACAGCGACAATCTTTTCCCGACTGCCTCCGAAGGTGGACAGTCGGGCAACACCTCAGGGATGTTGGAAGGGTTTGTCAGAGAGAGACTCTCTGCTACCCTGATTCTGCAGACCCCCTCTGCCTCTTGGGCGGCGTCTGTTGTTACCCCCTCTGCCTCTGGGGGTAAACTGACCTCTTGCGTCAGGCGTGACTCCTTGTGATTTGCGGAACCACATCTTTCCACCCTTTTGACCCTTAGGATATGGTCTGGAAGGGGTGGAGAAACGGACTCCGATGGCAGAAAGAGTCTTGCCATCTTGCTCGCATCTGGTCAAGGTGTCTTTCACTTGAGGCCCGAACAACGTCGAACCATCAAAAGGGGAGTTAGTGAAGGATGCCTTAAAGGTGTCTGCAAAATTACAAAGCTGCATCCAGGCGTGACGCCTTAAGGCCACACCTGTGCCTGTGGCCCTACTCGCTCCATCGGCTGCATAGGAAATGGGATGCATGGATGCGTTAACAATGGAGTTTAGGGTTCCTAGCTGTGAGTTGATTTTATCTTGGGACCCAGCAGCTGACGGATCCTGTAAAACTTCACCCAACTCTTTGAGAACATCTCTCTGAAGGCGGGTGAAGTGACACAAGTAATTCAGCGACCGTATGGCAAAGGTCGCTGAAGAAAACATCCGCTTGCCGTACCTATCCATAGTCCTAGAATCCTTGTTAGGAGGATGGATAGGTACTGAAGGATCGGCTAGAGAGCAAGAGAGTGGGAAGAGATGTCAGCAGGCACTGTAGTGGGAGGAGCTGACTGTTGACCATGCCCTGGGGCTAGTACGCTCCTCATCACTTCGAAGGCTCCCCTATTAGACAGGCCAGAGGGCTCCCACTCCGAAAAAGTAGGAACCCCAGGCCGCACTGACAGGGACAGCTCCGATGTTGGGGCCGAGCTCATCAGCGCAGACGCTCAGAGAGGGAGAACGGGGTCAGACAAGGGTCCAATGCCACTCGCCCCCTTGGAGCCGGCGAGAGAGACCAGGCGGCCGGATCCCTCCAATGAAGGCATCAAGGAGGAGATCGAAGCAGACGATGACAGAGCCGAAGGGGGAGGTATCGGCTCCGACACCACAACAGTCACGGCTCCGAGGAGCTCCGGCTCCGAACTCTGAGGGAGAGTCGAAGGAGGAATAGTAGGTGGAGTTGAAATAGCCACTGTCTGATGAGACGGGCTATGAAGCATTTGGGCCAGTGCCTGAGACTTTAATAGTCTACTGACCACTCTCTCAAGGTCATGGTCGGAAAGCCTGGACGACCGAGAAGAACGGCTCCGATGGCTCCGCTCCGAGAGCAAGGGTAACCCCAGAAATGAATGAATAGATTCCAAAGAAGGGGATCTGGACCTTTTCCTGGAGATGGATGGAGCCGAAGATACGTTGGCTCCAGCCGGAACCGACCGTGAGAGTAGAGGCTCAGCGGTACAACGCCGAGTGGAGCCGATGCTGGAAGCTGCGACACAGAAGTATCGGCTCCAGCCGGAGCCGATTTTGCCACAGATGGTGAGCCAGCAGCCGAAGGCTTAGGACTCGGAGCCGACGGTTTGGCTGGCTTCGAGGGCTTCCCCGGCACAGACTTAGACGGGGAGCCCTCGGGCTTTAATAAGCCCCTTAAGATTAATTTGTTTGTATGTATGTATGTATGTGTCGCAGCTTCCAGCATCGGCTCCACTCGGCGCCGGTACCGCTGAGCCTCTACTCTCACGGTCGGTTCCGGCTGGAGCCAACGTATCTTCGGCTCCTTCCAAGATACAACTTGGCATTCATTGTTGTTAGAAGTCAGAAGTATAAACTATGCAATTTGTGAAATTCTCTATCTACAAGCAGGTCAAGATGAACTCTTGTATGCAGCTGTGTTTTGTCAACAGGACATGCAAGATAAGAACAAGGCCGAGGAGTTATTCTTCAGGAACAGAACGTGTGAGATATGGAAAACAAACTGTCAGCAGACCAGCTTTAAAAGAAAGACTTATTATTCTGGCAAATTATCTAAACTGCTGATACAGGCAGAAAGGAGACTATAATTTGACTTCTTACTTTTATATGAGAGACAGTGATTCCTACAGTTTGATGCTCTAAGCTTATGTATGGTTTTGTTACATGTATATCTTTCATTGTTATTCTAGATGACATTCTTTACTGCATACGAAGTAGACATATCAGATTGAACCGTCTCAATTGCCTTCATTGAGTAATGGTACAAACTACCTTTTAGTGTAGTAACATAAATTTTACACCCAGTAATCAAGGAGCCTCAATCCTCACCACTGGCAACAGTGGGGAATGCACACACTGGGAGGATGACAAGTACACACACAGTAAAGTGCAATTTCCCTTAACAGCACACATAGATCACAGTCAGTCTGGGGCTGGTTTCTCCCTCTTTCTCCAGATCCACAAGTAAGACTCCCCACTTGCACAGCTATAGGGTTGAGATCTCAGCGGAGTGGCCAAGCCAAAACCTCCAGTACCCTCTCTACCCAACCAGTGCTTCATGTCCATGCCCAAGTAGCTGATAAACACACACAGTTCGAGGTCTGATTTATATACAAACACACACCTGGGAAAGGCTGGCACAGGTTTACTAGTTATGCCCCCTTCTGCCATGACTATAAGGTTGTTTGCATTGCCACCAACCACTACTTATCAGCTACTGTAAGGCCCTTAATAAAGGGTGTCCAATCCTACTGCGTAATGTTACTATTAATCCAAATGGTAGTCTGACCAAGAGCAAGGCTATTTAGCAGTGGCCTGTACAGTGCCACCAAACAGACATGCAAGTACTCTAAGAGCTTAAACATGCCTCACAGATATCCGCCACAAAGACAGGTTTAAATATGTTGAACAATAAATAAACAATAAAAGAACAAGACAATATTCAGCAAGTAATCAGTTACATAAGAGTTCACAATCACAGCAGATATTTAAAACAACACTGCAGGACAGTCTCAAATAAATAAAGAAAACATCTAAGCTATAGTTACTATACACCTCTCTGAATCTGACAGAGTTACTATGCCCTAAAAACTTACTTACAGCAAGGCAAGTGCAGAAGGTGGTGATAAGTGGATGTTCTTGCTAGGTCAAAGAGAAAATACAAAAGGCACAGTCTCTCCTCTCTCTGAGATTTCTTAAATATCAAACATTACTGCCAGATTAGCTTGGATGACTATTTCTCATTCTAGCATTTTACATATCCTTGTGAAAAATACATCTCTCTCAGATGTTTGCAGATTCTGGAAGTCATAAAACACACATACCTCTCAAACCTACTAATTACTTCTCTTTCAAAAAAAAAAAAAAAGTTTAGCTCTAGACAATGTGTCTGCTTCTGCACTGAAATTGAGAGATACCATCTTTTGTTTATGGCCCAGCTATAAAGTAACTTGACCTCCACTATTTTTAAGTTTTGCAAGTTAATCTTCTATGTTCCAGTAGGGACCACTGTGGATATATCTTTGTAGCTCAGTACTGTACAAACCCGGTTAACCACATGCTTTTGTATCAGCAGTTTAATATACACACAACATCCAGTTCTAATACATACAATTATTTACAACATTCCAGGTGGCTATGCTGGCAGTACTTCCTTCTGTCACACTTCTATATAAATCATTAATATTCACAAATAACATAATTATTTACAAAATTCCAAACAGCTGGGTTGGCAGTGTGGCATTTCTTCCACCCCGAAAACTCAAGCTAGTTTTTCAAGTGACCCTTGAGAAACAGTGCTTGAAAGAGTTGAGCCTATCTGGGAATACCTTACCCCATTCCCTGTCTTGAGAGCCCATCTACGTTTGCTTTGTTAACTTCACAGCACTGTTGCACTGTCATATCATATGCTTGCAACCCTAGGCTCCACCTTAATAACTTGGCATTTTGCTGGCTGGCTTGATGTAGCCATATTAAGGGATTATGGTCTGTAACTACACTGAATTTCCTTCCATACAGAAAAGGCTGAAGTTTCTGCAGTGCTCACACTATAGCTAGACATTCCTTTTCTACAGCTGCATAACATTCCTCCCTGGGTTGGAGCCTACGATTAAGATATACCACTGGGTACTCTACTTCCTCTGAAAAGACCTGGCTGAGTACAGCCCCCACCCCAACGTTTGAAGCATCCACCTGCACAACAAATTCTTTGTTGTAATCTGGACTGGCTAACACAGGGGGTCCTCCCAATGCTCCTTCAAGCTTCTGGAATGCCTGCTCACATACTGGGAACTACATTACTTTATCTGGCTTGCTTTTCCTTGTCAGGTCTGTGACTGGAGCAGCTACGGTACAACTGGGGACAAACTTTCTGTAGTACCCTGCTGCCCGAAGAATGTCCTCACCTGCCTTTTGGTAACAGGGGCAGGCCATGACTGAATAGCTTCCACTCTGGCAGGTTCAGGCCTGATCTTAAACCTCCCCACTCTATGTCCCAGATAAGAGACCTCTGCTATACCCAGCAGACATTTAGTGGGCTTAATGGTCAACCCTGCCCCTGTAGTCTGCCCAGCACCTCCCTGACATGCTGAAGGTACTCTTGCCAGGAACGGCTGTAGATGGCATCATTGCCTGGGACTACTGGACTCTTGGATTACCTCTAGTTCCAACATCTCCTCCCTCAGAGTCTGCATGACCCTCTCAGGCACCCTATAAGGGGCCTGCTTAACAGGCCTTTGAGGTCCTCTATCCACATGGTGTTACACCAGATGGGTGCACTCTGGTTTCCCAGTGAACATGTCCCCAAATTCCTGTAACACTGGTCAGATTTCTCAAACCTGGGTAGGGGATAGTTGCTTGAACATTGCTACCCATTCCACTGAGGTATCAGTCTGAGCATCACTGAAGAGATCAGTCACCAGATCACCTGAAGACTCCTCCTGCCATTATCACAAGGGCCACCCTATCATAAGTTTTCATCATGTTAACATGGTACAATTCATACCCATGCCTCCTGCCTAGCAGTTCTTCCATGCAATAAATTCAAATAAGATGAACAAAACGGCACACAGCTGGTTTCCAGTAAAATGTCCTTTAAATTGAGTGCTTTTGTCAGCCGTTAAGCTATTGACTTCATCAGAATAACAAATGCATCAAGCTACATTTCATTAAATACTCATTTAACCTTGTGACTAATCACATCAATTACATCCAAAGTGAAACATTCATTAGTTTGGATCACTTGAAAATAGTCTAAATCAAATTACAATTAAAATTACAGCAGCAAGGTGAATTTATAAAATTGAATTCTATACAATATTGCACTACCCTAAACTTATCTAATACTTACAAATTTACACTAAATTTACTAAATATATAAGTATATAAATAAATATTTTCACTTAAATATGAAATTCTGCTTTTAATTTGAGATAACTTGATATAGAAACTGTTTCATTCAGTCCTGGCGAGGGAAGTGGCATTGCATTTTAGTTGCCACATCAATTCACAAAATTCTAAAATTAATTCAATAGGGCCCCCTCTATCCTTGCGTCCAACTTGTTCAATAGCAGTAAATTTAAAACAATGATCAGGGTCATCTTTGATGTGCTTATACAATGCATTTTTTACATTGCTTTTCCAAATATCATACAAGTGCTGGTATACACGTTTATTACAACTGTTGACTTTCCTATATAAAATCCTTGACAATGTTGACAAATAGCAATGTAAACCAAGCTCTTACTAGCACAATTAAACCTTTGTGCCAAGAAAACTTTCCCATATCCTGGTATAATGAAACGCTCATTTTCTAAAATGTAAGAACATTGGTTGCAATGGCTGCACTTTTTCATATTACCTCTTCCACTATTAGATACATTTCTTTCCAACAAATTTTTAAGTGAATTATCCCTCTTATATATAACCACTGTGTGGTCACCAAATGTATGTACTGTTGTTCTATTTCAAACAATGTCCAATTATTCCTTAAAATGGCCTTAATGCTCTCAAATGATGGACTATAAGTTAACACCATAGACTGCTGAAATGCTATTCTATTAAATGTTAGTAAAGTACAGTTTTGTACCTACCATAAATGTAGATGTTTGAGTGTTCACCCTGCTGCAGTCATCACACTTGGGTTATCCTGTCGTCAGGCGGTCCCGCAGTCGGCCGGATTTCCAAAGTCTTGGTCCGACGTTGGTTGCTGTCGCCTCATCCCTGACGTCAGTGCGCCAGGGGTACATATATTGCAACCGACGCCATTTTCTTCAGTTTTTCTTGCCCCAGATGTCAGGTGCCCCCAAAAGGGTGATCAGAATTAGTACCAAATGGTGTGAACACTGCACAAACACAAAATCCCTCCAGCTATAAGCAAATACATCAGTAAGGCATAACAGAGATTTATAGCCAGTAGATCAGAGGGATGGAGGGAGGGTAACCTGGACTGCAGCAGGGTGAACACTCTAACATCTGCATTTATGGTAGGTACAAAACTGTACTATGTTCATCGTGTTACCCTGCTGCAGTCATCACACTTGGGTTGAATCCCAAAGCTAAGGTAGGGGGGAGGTATCATAGAGGGTTAGTGGAGGCAATGAGGCCCTGCAGAACTGCAGTGGCGAAGCCCACCCTGGACTTAGAGTAAAGAGGTAAGTGATAGTGTTTGGTGAAGGTGTGTACAGAACTCCAAGTTGCAGCTTCTAAAATTTCCTTGGTAAGAACCCCCCTGAGATAGGCTGTAGAGGTAGCTGTTGCCCTGGTAGAGTGGGATCTAATGGCAGGAGGAACTGGTTTCCCATGATGGGTATAACAGAACCGTATGCAATGGCCTATCCATTTAGAAATGGTTTGTTTGGATATAGCCCTCCCTTGAGAAGATGTAGCATAGGATACAAAGAGCTGGTCAGTTTTTCTGAAAGCCTTAGTTTTATCCAAGTAGTAACGAAGCTGCCTGTGAATGTCCAAGGAATGCAGGAGTCTCTCACCTTTGTTCTGTGGATTGGGGAAGAAAGTGGGTAGGTGGATGGTTTGATTTAAAGCTACACTGGAAACCACCCTAGGCATGAAGGAAGGATTAGTTCGTAGAGAAACTCTGTCTTGATGAAAAATGAGGAAAGGTTCCACTGCCATTAGTGCCTAGAAGTTATTGCCAGGAGCAGGGCAGTCTTCCAAGATAGGAACTGAAGGTCTGCAGAGAAAGCTGGCTCAAAGGGAGGTAACGTTAGTTTTTCCAGAACAAAGTTGAGGTCCCATGTTGGTGTAGGAGCTCTTCCAGGTGGTCTAATGTTTTTTGCCCCTCTGAGGAACTGCCTTAGAAGAGGATTTGAAAATAAAGGTGGATTCGTGTCGTAGTGAGCTGAAATAGCTGAAGCATGTATTTTAATTGAGGAGAAGGAAAGTCCTTTGTGCAACATCTCAGCTAAATACTGCAGAATGTGAGGCATATGAGGCTGAGTTGTGTCTTGGCCTTTAGCTTGGTTCCAGGCAAAAAACCTTTTCCATTTGTCCGAGTAAGCCTTCCTGGTGCTTGGCCTCCTGGCTTCCAGAATAACATCCAGAACTGCTTGTGAAAGAGGGGCTGGTTGGATGTTTAATAGACTTGCCATGCAGCCAGGTTTAAGGTTTTGAGCTGGCTGTGTAGAATTTGTTTGTTTTGTTGCGTGAGCAAATGGGGTATTTGAGGCAATATCCATGGTGGGCTGCGAGCCATATTCTTCAACAGCGGGTACCAGTGCTGGCGTGGCCAGTCTGGGGCTATGAGAATCAGTCATGGTTTCTCCTTTTTGACCTTCAAAAGAACCTTTGTGAGAAGAGGTAATGGAGGAAAGGCATATGCTGTCAGGTTTTTCCAACTGAAGGAGAGAGCGTCCACTTTCCAAGCTTGATGGTGGAATGTCCTTGTACAAAATTTTGTCAGTTGGTAGTTTTGAGGACTGGCAAACAGGTCTATATTTGGAAGGACCCATTTTTGAGTTATCATTGTAAATATTTGTGGGTCTAGTTTCCACTCGTGGGGATCTTTGATGTTTCTGCTTAGGTCGTCTGCCAATGTGTTTTTCTGTCCTGGCAGGAATTGAGCTTGTAACTGGACTTGGTAGGCCAGAGCTGTGTTCCATAAGATCATTGCTTGCCTGCAAAGAGGGTAGGAATGTGTGCCCCCTTGTTTGTTTATGTACCACATTACTGTGGTGTTGTCCGTCTTTATTGCAAGTTGTCCTGGATGTAGTAGATCCTTGAAGGCTGTCAGAGCTTTCTGTACAGCTAGCATCTCTTTTTGATTTATGTGCAGTTTTCTTTGTTCTGAAGTCCATAGGCCTTGAATGCATTGTCCTGCCATGTGTGCCTCCCAGGCACAGTCTGAAGCATCTGTTGCGATAGTTTGCCTGGTTGGGGGCAAGGTGAAAGGCTGACCCTTGTTGAGGTGACATGACTGTGACCACCACAGAAATTCCTGTTGAAGGCAGGGAATGAGAGATATCACTGTGTCCAGGCTGTGGCTGTGTTGAGACCATACACTTTTTAGGTACCACTGTAATTTCCTCATATGCAGTTTTGCAAATGGTATTATCAGAATGCAAGATGCCATGAAGCCCAAAGCCTGCAGAATTTTTCTTGCAGTTAATTGGGTCTTTGTTGCCATTGTCTTGAAATATTGAGTCATTTGTAGTTGCTTGTCTGGTGTAAGATAAGCCTTCTGGGCCGTTGTGTCCAAGCTGGCACCCAGGAATGTCATTTTTTGTGAGGGTACTAGTTTTGACTTCTTTTCGTTTACTGTGTACCCCAGACAATTTAGTAGATGCTTCACAAAAGCCAGATGATGTAAGAGAATGTCTTTGCTTTCTGCTTGGATGAGGCAGTCGTCCAGATATGGATATATTTGAATTCCTCTTTGTCTGCAGTATGCAATTACTGGTGCCAGGCATTTTGTGAAAACTCTTGGCGCAGTAGATAAGCCAAAGGGCAGTGCAGAGAATTGATAATGGGTTGAACCTGCAATGAAATGGAGGTATCTTCTGCAACTTAGTCTGATAGGGACATGCAGGTATGCCTCCTTGAGGTCCAACGTTACCAGCCATGCTTCCTTGCCCAACATGGGAAGTAGCTGCTGTAGTGTTAGCATCTTGAATTTGGGAACTTGTAAGTGTTTAGAACTGAAAGGTCCAGAATTGGTCTCCAAGCATTGTCCTTTCTGGGTACTAGAAAGAGCCTCGAGTAAAATCCTTGGCCTTGCTCTCGAGTCGGTACCCGTTGAATGGCTCTCATGGCCATGAGAGCTGTAATTTGTTTTTGTGCTTCTGTCCATTGATTTTGTGGCAGGTTTGGCATTCCTCTTTTCATTGGCACGGTGTGAAAGTGGAATCTGTATCCTTGTAAAATTATGTCTAGGACCCATTTGTCCTTTGTGACCATGTGCCAGTTGTCTGCAAAAAGTGCTAGTTTTCCCCCCAAGGGGGCTGACAAAAGAGTTTTGTTTGGCCAGCTGAGGTGCAAGATATTGAGTTTGCCTTCTGGTGGGTTGAGACCTGTCTTCTCCTCCCTTCTGGGTTGAAGTGCCCCATTGGCGAGGTTTATACTGGGCTTGTGGTTGTCCTCTGCCCCTTGGGCGCCTGTATTTACCCCTCTGAGGTCTGTCAGTGGCTGGAAACTACCAATTTTTTGTTGGCCAGTTTCTGCTGAAGCAAGGGGGTTGTACTTGTAGGAAATCTTTGACTGTCTGCATTGATTTCGCCTTATCTTCCATTTTCTTTAAAACTTCTGCTTTAACTCCAAAAAGAATATCCTGCTGTAAGGGAGCATCTAGTAGTTTTGCTTTAACATGATCAGGCAGACTTTGTTCCTTTAACCAAGCATGCCTACGTATAACTGATCCAGTGACAGCTGCTCTGCAGGAGGCCTCCAAAGAATCAAACCCACATTGTAAGGTATGTTTGCCCACCTGCTCAGTGGCATGCAACAAATCCTGTACTTTTTTCAATTCAGATTGTTGAGGGAGGGAGGTTATCTTTTGTTTTAACTGAGAAATTAGAAATTGCTGATACTTAAGCATATGAAATTGACAATTTAGTGCTCTCATAGCTAATGTGGCTGAGGTGTAAACCTTTTTCCCCCCACCTGTCTATTGCTCTTGAATCCCTCTCAGAAGGTACTGGGTTTTTAGCCATGGAAGCCTTAGCCCCGTGGGACCCTGGGAGATGGTCTCTGGGTCAGCTACTGGGCTTTTGTAAAGAAATTTGTGGGAATCAGGTACTCTGTAGTATCTGTCAGGCTTAGCCGGAGCAGGAGGTAGAGAGTCTGGGTTGAAACTGGATTCTAAATAGACATCATCCACACTGTCCAAAACAGGTGGGATGGCTAGAGGTCTGTGTTGGGGGAGTAAAAAATTCTCTGAGCCTTTTCCTGGAATCAGAGTAATCCTGACCTTCCCAATGAAAATGTTCCCTCATAGTGTGTAAAGTTTCCCCAAAAGAGTAGTCTTCAGGAGGGGAAGCTGAGAGAATAGAGTCCTCGGCATCAGAATCTTCATAAGGAGAGAAGGAATAGTCTTGGTCCTCAGACGAATCCGAAGAAGTAGACAGTTGCTCAGAGGAAGCAGAATCTTCCTCTTGTCTAGGCCTTTTGTCAGGAGGGGGCTGTGAACCCCTGATAAGAGAAATCAAATCTTCAGCCATTTTGAGAATATGTTTCTTAGGCATAGGGCCTTGAACAGGAGACTGAATTGTAGCCTTTTTAAATTTAGGAGTCGTCTTCGACTTAGAAAAAGTTTTGACTGTGAGAGTCAGTCTGAAAACGCCTTCAGAAACCGATGGCGTTTCAGAAGCACCAACGTCCTTAGAAGGTAAATCGTCGGAAGGGCCTGAAGTAAAAGGCTGCGTCGGCCTAGTACATTCAGTCAAAATATCCGTATCGGTCTCTGGTTCCAGAACTGCGGTAGTCAGGGGCTGCGTCGGAGCCTCACTGAGAACCGGAGACCGGATCAACCAAGGCCTCGGAATCTGGCTTAGGCCTGGGCTGTCGGTCCTTATCCCTGCGCTTTTTGTGCACGCCGGTAGCTCCGACGGCGTGTTAGTTAAATTTTCAACCAAAATAGTGTCGTGCGAAATCAAATCGTCTTTTAATAGTATGCTTATTAAACCTAGCACAAAATCGACAAGAAGTGACGTCGTGATCAGGGCCTACGCAAGGTATGCAATAAGAATGAATATCCTTATGAGGTATTTGCTTCCCACAAGAAATGCAATTGTTAACTTTTTCTGACATCAGTCTGAGGCAAGAAAAGTTTCCCCAACGGGGTACTTACCTTTATAGAAGACTTCGGTCTGAAATTTGAATTTGACAATCTCAGGAGTCGGTCGACCGGCACTTGCGAACTGCTTCTGCTTCGGGCACCGCGCGGCAAGAAAGACTGGAGAAAATGGCGTCGGTTGCAATATATGTACCCCTGGCGCACTGACGTCAGGGATGAGGCGACAGCAACCGACGTCGGACCAAGACTTTGGAAATCCGGCCGACTGTGGGACCGCCTGACGACAGGATAACCCAAGTGTGATGACTGCAGCAGGGTAACACGATGAACATCCATTGTTTCGGTATTATGGCAATTATCAATAGATCTCCCCAATATTGGTGCAGAATGGCCTTGAAAATTCTTGTTAATAACTTCATTAAGTATTGGGTCAAGAAAATTCTTTGGGTACCCACGTGCCACTAGCATATGCTCCGATATTTCTATCTTTTTAAGAAAAAGTTGATTATCACTTACCATTCTATCCAACCTAACTCCTTGTCCCTTAACCAAAGATCTTTTTTGGTGGACAGGGTGTGCACTTGAAAAATGTAACAGAGTATTGGAGTAGTTTGGCTTACGGTACAGTGTAGAGACAAAATGATATTTATCTTTATCTTTGCAAATGGTAATATCCAAAAAATTAATACTGTCTTCATTGGTTTTCCATAGTGAATTCTAAAAAATGTGTACTAGAATTTAAAATATCTAAAAATTCATACAACAACTCATAGCTTCCATCCCATAAAATTAAAATATCATCTAAAAAGCAGCCATAAAATAGACATTGTTTACATAATTTAGTCTTAAATATTACTGTGGTTTCCCATTCTGCTAGCACAATGTTAGCAAAAAGTGGAACACCACATGAGGCGCCCATGGCTACCCCTACCTTTTGCTTAAAATAGTGCCCCTCAAATATAATACATTTTTTTTCAAGGACTAACTCCATTAAAGTCTGAAACATTAAAATTCTACTGTGCGTCAGCCCTGAATGCTTACAGAGGAATTCATAAAACATTGTAATCTCTACATCATGGGGAATACTTGTGAACAAGTCTTTAACATCTATAGTGAAAAAAATAAGATTTTCTCTATATAATTCTTCAGAAATTTTCTTTAGACAATCCCAGGAGTCAACCAAGATGTGCCCAAATTGTTTAACAACATCCTTGCACCCTAAATCAATAA
>NC_056749.1:749536465-749558965 GCF_019279795.1 Protopterus annectens | reverse complement strand
TTCTGCAAGAAATAAAGCACTTGGCATAAAACTATAACATCATACAAGGCAGACACTTATTAAGTTGGCCCTATTACCCAACAAGACAGACAAAATCCTGTTTCATCTCATCAGTCCTCTACCTCATGCCACTAACACAAATAAGGACACACTAAATACACTTGACTAAAAAATGAATTATTCAAAAATAAAAAAAAGCCCCAATCTGGGCAGCAGTTCTTGAGACCAGTCTTACCGAAGTCTATTTTCTAATGCAGCACTATTCAGAAACACTGCATGCAGAAAACAGAGTTAGAGAAGACACACTCATTCTACTTAATTTAATTGGACTGATGGCACAAAATGGATCATCGCAAAATAGACAATTTTGGTTCAACCTCGTCAAGAAATTGACTTTTAAAAGACCTGCCCATCTACTCACCAAAATATACCAGTGAAGGTAACACTTGCTGGATGCAATGTTAGTCTGTAGCAAAAATTCTAAATGCAATACCATCCTGTCACACATGCTGTGAATGCAATGCCATCCTGATACACTTGCTATAAATGTAGTATACTGCAACTTTTTTAAGCGTTTAGTCCCAATACGTAATAACATAGAGGAGTATGTATACATTTCAGGCAAAAAGAAAACGAGCTTGGGCAACAGTATGGTAATGCCAAGATTACAGTTCAGAAACCAAACCTCTGTAATAAGAGAGGCCAGTAACATATATTTTTAACAAAAGCAATATAACATAGGTAAAAAACGAATAATTACAAAAGGCCCTTGTCCATATCTGTGAATTTTTAGTTACCAGCCAATAACAGACTTCAATGTGTCTTATATAAAACCTGTGTCGTTTAAGACAAGAATGTATAAGTAATTTGTCAAACACAAGACTTTTTAAAAATTTTCCTAATGGGAATAAAACAACTTAAAAAGATAAGTGCTCAGAAGTGTTGGGTTTGTGATTTTCAGGACAAAGGAAAAGACTGTAGAATATACCAATGAATGGGGTTCTAGACGTGCTGTTATCAATATACAGAAACGAGAAGATTTGACAGGAAGCTGCATACAGTTTCATCAAAAAAGACTTAAAAGTACATTAGCTTGGGTAAGGGTAACGACTTGGGTAGTGGTTAATATGGGACTGGCAAAACCGTTTCACCTACTTTAGCTAAGTCAAAGGATTACTAGGCTCTACAGCAGTTTTGCGGTTGGTTATGCTTTGTTTTGTACATCTGCTTTTTAATTTCCAACCAACATCATTTTTGGTTAGCAAGCAACGTATGTTGTTGGGTCCTACAGCAGATGTATTTGGCAGTTCTGATCACCAATCTACCCTGAGATTAATGCTAGACAGAGACTTTGAGAGACTAAAGGCTTTATTAATCTTTCCATAAACATTGCGTTTTGGTTTCTAGCACATTTCTTGCTGGTCAGAAATGACCTACAGGCCATTATTAGTCTACTTTATTTTATAAGCAGAATAGAGGGTCTTTTGAACTTCTGTTTTTTGTTTTTTTAAGAATCAGTGGTCTCACACGCTTGGCTGGTAAAAAGTAAATATGTATCAAGAAGAAGAATAGGTCAAGAGGTCATGTCCACAGCTAGGTACTAGGCTAGCTGCCCTTGTGGGCCATTTTAAGTCTAGCTAATCTCCCTTTTGGTGCTAGAATTAACTTATCCCATTTGGTGTTAGATTGGCCTCAATCATGGTTGCTAATTATACATTACCCTAGTATGAATAACTGGCATCTTACCATAGATAATCTCAGGGGACACATGTGTAGAACAAAGCCATCTAAGAGCTGCTTCTAGCCATTAGTGGAACTGGGGGCAGACCTGTGGCAAATTTCAACTTCCCCTACAGCCTTGGACTTCTGAAGTGTTGGTTTACCTAAAGTGAGAATGGGAGAGACGTGATGGAACTAAAGCTCAAATGCGGTCTTGGAATAAAAGTTCTCAGACCCATCGGTCTGCAGTGATGAAACTACTTTTGTGCATACAAACAGACCCAACATTCAACTAACTCTGTGAAGGTGTCTGAAGATAACTAGTTGAGAAGGAAGTCACGGTTAGTGGAAATAAATCGCTCTGCAAGAAGGTGAAAATAAGGACATTTGTTCATGGGCAGCCATGTTGCAAACCTCCTCTCTAGATTAAGTTGCTGCTGTTGGATGAAATTGCGTAAGCATGTCAATGAAGAATGTTGCTGGGTCCAGTAGATCCACAATCTTCTATTACTGCTGTAAATGGTGTAAGTGGGCAAGTGGAATCTTCCTGTAGTCCTGTTTCACTGATGCGAGACTCCGGCAAAATGGCCACTTTCCCACAAGCTGGTGTGACCCTGGGGATGAGTAAGCAAGTTATCGTCGTTGGTGAAGCTCCCAGCATCTGGGAAATATGAGCTTATCAACCACATTACCAGGGACAGTATAATTGATAAGTTTTGTTCAAAAATGTTCACAGAACTTATCCAGCAATAAAACAGGGCTCCAAGAAAGTTAGAATAAATTAATAGACCATGCTTGTTCTTACCAGAAATACAAAATAATATAAACACAAACACTCGTTGTGACGATTGGGGAGAGATGGGCGAAGGCTGCCAGCCTAGTCAAATAGAATTTGATATATAATTCTGGCATTTGTAAATAAATGTAAAATACAGGCATGTTTCTTGAATGTAAAGAATACTGTGAAATGTGGAACTGCAAAATATGTGACAACATTGCATTCTACTGGCCCAGTGAAGCATTTTGTACCCTTTCATGTTAGAATTCGGCTCCAGGGCGGCTGGATGAAGATTTCATGCCCATTGTTTTAAGGCTAAAGTTTATCCCCAGGATTTACTAATCTTCCGTGTAAGACTATATTAGTCTTACACGGAAACGCCAGTCTAAGAGTATGACGACAGCGCTCCATGCATATTAATGAGGGCACCCTGCCTCAACTCTAAAGCTTACACGGAGCGTGGACGAGTGTAGGGGGCGTGCCGGACTGCCGAGCAGTCCAAAAATCCAAGCCCCTGCACTGACAAAACCCAAGAAACGTCGAGTTACTTGAGCGAGTCCACTCACATGTGTACATTGTAACACTACACTCCCCCATATGTTAAACCTCGTACAAATTTAAAAATTAAAAGAAATTTACTTTTTGTTTTGTTTTATTTCCGATATAGCTGCTCGTGTTTGCGCGGGATTGCCCATTGCTTAGCTACAGTTAGCAGCTTAGACATTGAAGAGGATAAGAAAAAAATATGCAAATTAAGCAAAATAGCGACAGCGTGGTGGTTAGAGCCTTCACACAAAGAGGGGGCATTCTCGGTTCGAGTCCCACTACTGCACTTTCCATTTTCTGTTGGAAATCTGTATACAAAAATATTTCCTGACATTTATCATGTATAAGTTTTGTAAAAAGCATTCAAATGTTATATGTAGTAGTGAACGAATTATATATATATATATATATATATATATATATGAAGGTGAAATGGTTATGCATTCTGAGGCATGAGTAACTTATTTTAAGCAATATAAAGCACTGCTAATCACACTTTAGCAGTACTTAGCATATTTAAAACCAATTGCTTGTAGCTGAGCACCGCGTTAACAAGCGCAATATATTTGTGCGTAGCTGCGCACCGCGTTAACCAGCGCAAATACAACTTATTTGCATGTAGCGGCGCACCGCACTAACCAGCGCAATATCGGGCAATGTTGGGCAAAGCTGAGCAAAGTCGGCTAAATACGGCCACACCTCCTTTACTGTACCTTAACCATTCAGGTCTGGCCAGTAGGAAAATAAAAAGCAGCGACAGGGCTCAAACTCAGGATACTGTGCACTATAGTCACAGTACATAACCGCTAATCCATGACAGCATTTCATAACCATGCACTCAACAGCCACATATCTATCAAAGAAATATTAAACATTGCCAACATCAGCTAAGCAGGTGTGCCTACAGCTGAGTTTTTTCAAAATTGGCCAATCACAAACAAGTGTGGGAAATGAGGCATATTTAAGATCCACAGGCGGGAATACTTGCCATAACTGGTTGTAGCTCCCTTCTGCAGTCAGCATGGCCGGTGTTGGAGAAGGCACTCGATTTCGAGCACAACGCTGGGGCATTGAGGAGACCAAAGTAATGGTTTGGCTCCTTGTCCACAATCATGAGGAAAGACTCCTGCGGGGCCAGTACCAGGGCACCCAATATAAAACGGAGGCCTGGAACAGTCTTGCTCGTGATCTCACCAGTACCACTGGCGTTCTTCAGACTGCTGAGCAGGTCAGGCACCATTACTCTGACCTGAAGCGACGCAAGGAGGATCAACTGGACCAGTGGATCCAGGAGTCCCGTTGCGATGCCTAATGCCCCAGTACTGAGTAAGTAGCCATAGTATTAAGTAGTTAAGAATTGCTATGCTTGTCTATACTATGGATAGGTATGTCTCAATAATCACAGCATTTACTTCACAGCTGCAGGTGTCCGGGCTATGAATCAGCAAGCCCATGAAGAAAGGTCGCAAAGGCTGCATTATCAGGCAGGTCAGTAATTATTCTGCATGTACTGTTATATAAAATAAATGAGAGAGCCTTCAAAAGTGTTTTAACACAATAAATAAAGGTGTAATAATCCTTTAATAAATGTATAATTCCTGTAGGGTGTCTGTGTCATTTTCTTTGATATGTTGTTGTACTGTTGCATTTTACAAATAGTACTGTTGTATTAAGCAGTGTTAACCCACACTTGGGTAGGCCCATATAACGTGGATGAAGGGAGTGCCAGTAGCTTTTATGCATATTTACAGCCTTCAACTGTTGGTTCATTCCCAGCATGTACAGGTTAATCTGGCACATGAGTAGCTTGGTATTGTGTTTCCCAGAAATGTCAGTGTGCTGCCAGAAATGTAGGGAGCTGTTAACATATAACGGATACTTTCACCTGAACATGTATAGATAATTATATGAAAGTAGAGCTGTCAGTGCACCATCTTAGCAGTAGTGTGTGAGAGCAACTCTCAAAATACGTAGCAGAAACATCTGCATCTTGGACAGTTTGCATGCAAGATACAGCTCATGTATATAATGATCTAATAAAATCCAATTGCACAATATAAGGACATTGGGTAGTGTAATAATACATGTAAGGGACATATAACTGCAGTTAATAGGAATGTAGTGAAAACTAGAAGTTAATTGAGCGATCCTTTTCCACCCTACTGTATGTGCATAATAAATGCAATTCAAAATCTCAAATCAGTATGTCTAATCTCAAAACATTTGTTGGGACACATGTCCTATTGGTTTATATATATTTGCATTTATTTCTATGCATGTGCCCTATTAAAATACCACAATATTGGTGGCCTGTTGCTATCAATTCAACCTGCATGTTGTTGTAATGTACACTATTGTTCTATATATGCATGTGTTATGCTTGCTTTTCAAATGTTGAAAATCTGGTGTGTTGGGTTAATGGGAATACTTCTGCATGCTGTTATAAGTAATTGGGAATGCTGTTGACAGTTACTAACCCATATCTTTATTAAATCTGCCAAAACATAGTTCGTATGGGAAGGTAGGTCCCAGCGGACCCACCTGTCCCACCTCAGCTGGCCATGGCACCTGGCACCAGCAGGTCCGGTGCCCAGCCTGGGACCTCCTCCTCCGTTGGCCCTGTGCCACCTTTGGGTGGAAGCGCTGCAGGGGATGGGGCTCGGCCCCGCCGTGCAAGCGTGGGTGGAGGAGGGCCACCCATCACCCTTCGAACGGTCCGGGCTGTGGTGCGTATTGAGATTGAACGTTCTGTTGCAGAACCTCTATGCCAGCTTGAGGCATGAGTGGCGCAACTCCCGGGTCAGCCTGACCCTCCTACACAGCCACCCTCTGGGCTGTGAAAGTGCAGTTCTGACTGCCCATGGGTGGGGACCACAGGCCCACTGTTTCCATCTGTAGGCTCATGGGCTTGCGATTTCCAAACATCCCTCCCCGTCAAAGGTGTTCACCCATCACGTGTCATATACCGTCCCTATATGCGTCTTGTTTGTCTTGTCTGTTTACCTCCCAAACCTACCTCCCCAAATATACCCACTTCCCCTACCCCACATTCCACTCTCACCTGAAAAAAAAAACAAAAAGGGCAATCTGCTCACAAAAAAAAAAAAATTACGCCCCCATACATAGCTGCCCATTTTGCACACATGTCCACTGGACACACAAAATGTAATTTAAATGGCATTACAACATACTTTGTTTCATCACCCCTCTCTCAGGGTTTGAAGGTTTCATATCTACCTCCAAATTTATTCCACATGCACAACTGTTGCTGTTAAAGAAATGGGCAGCTATGGACTTTCCCTACACCCGTCCTGCACACCCAGAGCTGCTTTCCATACTGTCTTTCCCTCTGTGCCCCTTTTTCACCACTTTCCTATCTCCCCATTTTTCTTTTCTTTCAAAGAAATGAGCGCCTGGGTTAGCGGGAGTAAGCACTATTAAGCAGTAGTTAGCGGATTTGCGCGAGTGTGCGCTTGTTTGCGCTTAGCTAAGCATCGCGCAAACCCGCTTACAACTGCTTAGAAGTGCCTTAGTCACTCTGTGAGGGCCCTTGTTCTACTCAGGAGCAAAATAAAACACCTCTGTCAGTCTCGAACCCCGGACCTTGTACACACTCCACAACATGAAGTACCACTAAGCCACGGTAGATATACAACAAGTTGGTGCAGAAATAAATATATCATGCATCAGAATGAGTGAATGTAAAGGAAAAATAGGAATGCCATACCACACAACTTGTTCTGTGGATCTTTACCAACGGTTGTGGGATTACATTATATGATTGTGATAAGAGAAGAAGCCATTCTAGCAGGAAATGTTACACCATCACTTTACAACCCCACACAGTATCACAGCAGGACAAACACTGGCATATCTGTTTAGGGAAGAGGCAATACCTCCCAACTGTCCCTAATTTTCAGGGATGCCCCTGATTTTGACACAAAAGGTGGCGAATTACATTTAATAAGTAATGACAATAATTAAGAGTTAGACACTTCTTTTACTTCAGAAAAGGTGTATTAATTCATATGCTCTGATTCTCTCAATGTTTCAACTTAATGGCACTAAGATTTTAAAGGTGTCCCCAACTTTTTCTTTACTTTTCCCTGAGTCTGTTCAAATATGTACCAGAGTGTTTGAGAGGTCTGGTAGAGGTAGAAACAGAGAGGCATATCAGCCTTTCTGCTGTTATACACTGTGCAAATAGCTTTGGAAGGAGTTTCAGAAGCTTACCCTTATATAGGAATACAACACTGAAATACAAATGGATGTAGCCATGTACTGGTAGCAACCAACTGTAATATTCCCATTGCTCTATTGCTGAAAAGACCTGTGTGGTGCACAGACAAAAAATAGCAGGCTATTCTCGGGCTACCATGTGGATAGGTCCACAGTTGAGAGTTACGCAGACAGACTACTTGCCTTGATAAACTAACATGTACACAGCAACCCTGTAAGTCCAGCAAGATAAAATCCACACAATAATACTTAGGCTCCCTGTACTTCTGCACCCCTACCCAAATGTAGAATATACCTGTGTGTGCAGGGTCTACCAAGGATGTAGGTAAGCATACTCAAAGTACTGACATGTGTCCTGTTTTTCTGAGCAGCTTGCGCTAATGTCAACACTAAAAAAGCTCAAACTGCTTAGAAATGAGTAAATGAATATTCACAGTATAGCAGGTCACAAACAATTCTTGTGCCAAAGGAATACATCTCAATAACTAGCTTTGTATGGCAGTTAATTGTAAAAGTTGAAAAGAAAGTACATCTTTCCATGTATCTTGGGGTAGCACTTTGAGGGGCGAGTACATTTCTACACTGACAAGTGGTTACTGGAAGCAGCAACATTAGGTCCGAGTACAAAATGTAAATCTCTGGCTTCTGATATAAGAACTATACCAACCTTCTGTCTTAAACAATGATGTCCACAGCAAACAAAGATGATCTCCATTTTGGAAAGCTGAAAGGGCCACGCCTACCTGAGTCAGAAATTTATAGTACTGGGTTGCTATGACCGTGATTACTGCAATTACTACATAGCAGGTTGCATGCAATTAACAAGTGGTGGCCACTAATTGGTGCAGAGGCCATCACATGCTCATGTGCAAATACCTACAAAAGCAGGCTGCAATCTCTGCCAACAAACTCGGTCACTCTATTGCAGAGACTGATAAGAGAGAGAGAGAGAGAGAGAAAGAGAGAGACTGAGAAAAAGAAAAAGAAAAAGAAATACTACCAAATCATACAAAGATAAGATAAAACTTCACCAAATAAGAAAATAGCAGCCCAGACTGAAAAAAATAAATGTCTTTATTACGATTCTGGTACCTCGGCCTTCGTCTTCAAATGGAATAACTAACATTCTCAGAAACAAGTCTATATACACCACCAATAACTTCATTAATTAACATCAATTAATCAATCAACATTTTTTTCAAATTTTTAAAGCCATATAAAACATTATTATTACAAGATAACTAAATTCCTACATTTCTATCAAATATTTATATACAGTTCATAGATTATCTTATAACATCCATAGCATCCATTGTAAATATATTTACACTTCTAAATTCATTCCATTTGGAAACAAAGTATTAAAATTAATAATGTATTTAAATTCCATGTCTATTAACCTCCTTTGAAAACTATGATCTGCCCCCCACGGGCCATAGGGTTTAGCCAAAACACTAAATATCAAATCTTTCATTGCACCTCCATGTTGTTCGTGAAAATGACTGGCCAACAGACTATCAAGACTCATTTCTGATATCTCCTAGATGTTCCAATATTCTTAATTTTACCTTTCGCTTGGTTTGCCCTATGTACCATTTTATTTCGGGACAGTTACATCCTATTATATAAATGACCCCAAATGAATTACAATCAAAATGATCAATGGCGTTGTATAAAATGCCATTAATTCTGGTACCATCTAAATTTTTGATATTACATACCTTACACCTACCACATGGATAAGCACCTGCATTAGTCACCCTCTCTCTTCTACCTTTATATCTAACCAGCTCCTTCAAATTTTGAAAACTACCATAAGAAAAAATTACTTCATTAGGAATAATATCTTTTAAGATATCATTATTAATAATAGGCCACATATTCAACACCAGTTTTCTTAAAATAGGAGCTGAAAATCTATTCACAAAAAATATTTTATTTCTTTCACTAGTTTCTATTTTTTCATACGTTTCCCCTTTTCTATTTTTTCTACCTACATAACTGTTTGCTTTAACTGGTGAACCATGATATGCTAACTCCAGTTCTTTTTCTACTTCAGCTCTAGCTGTCCTGATTCTATCCTGAGAATATCCTCTAGCACTCAATTTCTCAAAAATATGATCAAATTCCACTTTGATCATATCTTTTTCTGAAGTATTACCCGCTATAAGTTTAAACTCCCCAAATGGTAAAGATTCAATTAGATGGAAACTATGCATACTTGACGCATGTAAAAAATTGTTATCCGCAGTGGTCTTATGAAAGGGTTTATGCTGTATCCCCCCATCTGACCCTACATAAAGTTCCACATCTAAATACTGAATTGTTTTTCCACCTATTTTAAAAGTGAAATCTAAACCACAGGGGTTAGACTTCAAAACTGGAGATAAATTCCTCAAATTCCATGGGATCCCCCTTACATAAAAATAAAAGGTCATCAATAAATCTTTTGTATTTGACCACATTATTCTGAAAAAAATTATTTGAATAAACAAACAAATTTTCAAAGTACCCCATGAAAATAATGGCATAAGACGGAGCAAAAAGTACAGTTTTGTACCTACCATAAATGTAGATGTTAGAGTGTTCACCCTGCTGCAGTCATCACACTTGGGTTATCCTGTCGTCAGGCGGTCCCGCAGTCGGCCGGAATTCCAAAGTCTTGGCCCGGCGTCGGTTGCTGTCACCTCTTCCCTGACGTCAGTGCGCCAGGGGTATATATAATGCAACCGACGCCATTTTCTTCAGTTTTTCTTGCCCCAGATGTCAGGTGCCCCCAAAAAGGTGGTCAGAATTAGTACCAAATGGAATGAACACTGCACAAACACAAAATCCCTTCAGCTATAAGCAAATACAGCTGTAAGGCATAGAAGAGATTTTGCCAGTAGATCAGAGGGGATGGAGGGAGGGTAACCTGGACTGCAGCAGGGTAAACACTCGAACATCTACATTTATGGTAGGTACAAAACTGTACTATGTTCATCGTGTTACCCTGCTGCAGTCATCACACTTGGGTTGAATCCCAAAGCTAAGATAGGGGGGAGGTATCATAGAGGGTTAGGGGAGGCAATAAGGCCCTGCAGAATTGCAGTGGCAAAGCCTGCCCTGGACTTAGAGTAAAGAGGTAAGTGATAGTGTTTGGTAAAGGTGTGTACTGAACTCCAAGTTGCAGCTTCTAAAATTTCCTTGGTTGGAACCCCCCTGAGAAAGGCTGTAGAGGTAGATGTTGCCCTGGTAGAGTGGGATCTAATGGTAGCAGGAACTGGTTTCCCATGATGGGTATAGCAGAAACGTATGCAATGACCTATCCATTTAGAAATGGTTTGCTTAGATATAGCCTTCCCTTGAGAAGCTGTAGCATAGGATACAAAGAGCTGGTCAGTTTTTCTGAAAGCCTTAGTTTTGTCCAAGTAGTAACGAAGCTGCCTGTGAATGTCCAAGGAATGCAGGAGTCTCTCACCTTTGTTCTGTGGATTGGGGAAGAAGGTGGGTAAGTGGATGGTTTGATTTAACGCTACACTGGAAACCACCTTAGGCATAAAGGAAGGATTAGTTCGTAGAGAAACTCTGTCTTGATGAAAAATGAGGAAAGGTTCCACTGCCATTAGTGCCTGTAGCTCTGAGACTCTCCTAGCTGAAGTTATTGCTAGGAGCAGGGCAGTCTTACATGATAGGAACTGAAGATCTGCAGAGAAAGCTGGTTCAAAGGGAGGTAGTGTTAGTTTTTCCAGAACAAAGTTGAGGTCCCATGTTGGTGTAGGAGCTCTCCTAGGTGGTCTAATGTTTTTTGCCCCTCTGAGGAACTGCCTTAGAAGAGGATGTGAAAATAAAGGTGGATCCGTGTTGTAGTGAGCTGAAATAGCTGAAGCATGGATTTTAATTGAGGAAAAGGAAAGTCCTTTGTGCAACATCTCAGCTAAATACTGTAGAATGTGAGGCATGTGAGGCTGAATTGTGTCTTGGCCTTTAGCTTGGTTCCAGGAACAAAACCTTTTCCATTTGTCCGAATAAGCCTTCCTGGTGCTTGGCCTCCTGGCTTCCAGAATAACATCCAGAACTGCTTGTGAAAGAGGAGCTGGTTGGATGTTTAGTTGATTTGCCATGCAGCCAGATTTAAAGTTTTGAGCTGGCTGTGAAGAATCTGTTTGTTTTGTTGTGTGAGCAAATGAGGTATTTGAGGCAATATCCATGGTGGGCTGTGGGCCATATTTTTCAATAGCGGGTACCAGTGCTGGCGTGGCCAGTCTGGGGCTATGAGAATCAGTCATGGTCTCTCCTTTTTGACCTTCAAAAGAACCTTTATGAGGAGAGGTAATGGAGGGAAGGCATATGCTGTCAGGCTTTTCCAACTGAAAGAGAGTGAGTCCACTTTCCAAGCTTGATGGTGGAATGTCCTTGTACAAAATTTTGTCAGTTGGTAGTTTTGAGGACTGGCAAACAGGTCTATGTTTGGAAGGCCCCATTTTTGAGTTATCATTGCAAATATTTGTGGATCTAGTTTCCACTAGTGGGGATCTTTGATGTTTCTGCTGAGGTCGTCTGCCAATGTGTTCTTCTGTCCTGGCAGGAATTGAGCTTGTAACTGGACTTGGTAGGCCAGAGCTGTGTTCCATAAGATCATTGCTTGCCTGCATAGAGGGTAGGAATGTGTACCCCCTTGTTTGTTTATGTACCACATTACTGTGGTGTTGTCCGTCTTTATTGCAAGTTGTCCTGGATGTAATAGATCTTTGAAGGCTGTCAGAGCTTTCTGTACAGCTAGCATCTCTTTTTGATTTATGTGCAGATTTCTTTGATCTGCAGTCCATAGGCCTTGAATGCATTGTCCTGCCATGTGTGCCCCCCAGGCGTAGTCTGAAGCATCTGTTGTGATAGTCTGCCTGGCTGGGGGCAAGGTGAAAGGCTGACCCTTGTTGAGGTGACATGCCTGTGACCACTATAGAAATTCCTGTTGTAGGCAGGGAATGAGAGATATCATTGTGTCCAAGCTGTGGCTGTGTTGAGACCATACGCTTTTTAGGTACCACTGTAATTTCCTCATATGCAGCTTTGCAAATGGTATTATTAGTATGCAAGATGCCATGAAGCCCAAAGCCTGCAGAATTTTTCTTGCAGTTCATTGGGTCTTTGTCGCCATTGTCTTGAAATATTGAGTCAGTTGCACTTGCTTGTCTGGCGTAAGATAAGCCTTCTGGGCCGTTGTATTCAAGCTGGCAACCAGGAATGTCAGTTTTTGTGAGGGTACTAGTTTTGACTTATTTTCATTTACTGTGTACCCCAGGCAGTTTAGTAGATGTTTTACAAAGGCCAGATGATGTAAGAGAATGTCTTTGCTTTCTGCTTGGATGAGGCAGTCGTCCAGGTATGTATATATTTGAATTCCTCTGTCTGCAGTATGCAATTACTGGTGCCAGGCATTTTGTGAAAACTCTGGGCGCAGTAGATAAGCCAAAGGGCAGTGCAGAGAATTGGTAATGGGTTGAACCTGCAATGAAACTGAGGTATCTTCTGCAACTTTATCTGATAGGGACATGCAGGTATGCCTCCTTGAGATCCAACGTTACTAGCCATGCTTCCTTGCCCAACATGGGAAGTAGCTGCTGTAGTGTTAGCATATTGAATTTGGGTACTTGTAAGTGCTTAGAACTGAAAGATCCAGAATTGGTCTCCAGGCATTGTCCTTTCTGGGCACTAGAAAGAGTCTTTGAGTAAAATCCTTGGCCTTGCTCTCGAGTAGGTACCAGTTGAATGGCTCTCATGTCCATGAGAGCTGTAATTTGCTTTTGTGCCTCTGCCCATTGATTTTGTGGCAGGTTTGGCATTCCTCTTTTCATTGGCAAGGTCTGAAAGTGGAATCTGTATCCTCGTAAAATTATGTCAAGGACCCATTTGTCCTTTGTGACTATCTGCCAGTTGTCTGCAAAAAGTGTGTGTTTTCCCCCAAGGGGGCTGCCAAGAAAGTATTGCTTGGCCAGATGAGGTGCAAGTCACTGAGTTTGCCTTCTGGTGGATTGAGACCTGTCTTCTCCTCCCTTCTGTGTTGAAGTGCCCCATTGGCGAGGTTTACACTGGGCTTGTGGTTGTCCCCTGCCCCTTGGGCGTCTGTATTTACACCTCTGCGGTCTGTCAGTGGCTGGAAAGGACCAATTTTTTGTAGGCAAGTTTCTGCTGAAGCGAGGGGGTTGTACTTGCAGGAAATCTTTGACTGTCTGCATAGATTTTGCCTTATCTTCCATTTTCTTTAAAACTTCTTCTGCTTGAACTCCAAAAAGAACATCCTGCTGTAAGGGAGTATCTAGAAGTTTTGCTTTAACATGATCAGGCAGAGTTTGTTCTTTAACCAAGCATGCCTACGTATAACAGACCCAGTGACAGCTGCTCTGCAGGAGGCCTCCAAAGAATCAAACCCACATTGTAAGGTATGTTTGCCCACCTGCTCAGTGGCGTGCAACAGATCCTGTACTTCTTTCAATTCAGATTGTTGAGGGAGAGTAGTTATTCTTTGCTTTATCTGAGTGATTAGAAATTGCTGATACTTAAGCATATGAAATTGACAATTCAGTGCCCTCATAGCTAGTGTGGCTGAGGTGTAAACCTTTTTCCCCCACCTGTCTAGTGCTCTGGAATCCCTCTCAGAAGGTACTGGGTTTTTAGCCATAGAAGCCTTAGCCCCCTTGGGACCCTGGGAGATGGTCTCTGGGTCAGCTACTGGGCTTTTGTAAAGAAATTTGTGGGAATCAGGCACTCTGTAGTATCTGTCAGGCTTAGCCAGAGCAGGAGGTAGAGAGTCTGCGTTGAAACTGGATTCTAAATAGACATCATCCACAATGTCCAAAACTGGTGGGATGGCAAGTGGTCTGTGTTGGGGGAGTAAAAGAAACTCTCTGAGCCTTTTCTTTGAATCAGAGTAGTCTTGACCTTCCCAGTGAAAATGTTCACTCATAGTGTGTAACGTTTCCCTAAAGGAGTAGTCTTCAGGAGGAGAAGCTGAGGGAATAGAGTCCTCAGCATCAGAATCTTCATAAGGAGAGAAGGAATAGTCTTGGTCCTCCTCAGAGGAGTCTGAAGAAATGGACATTTGCTCAGAGGAAGCAATATCTTCCTCCTGTCTAGGCCTTTTGTCAGGAGGGGGCTGTGAACCCCTGATTAAAGAAATCAAATCTTCAGCCATTTTGAGCATCTGTTTCTTAGGCATAGGGCCTTGAACAGGAAACTGAAGTGCAGTCCTTTTAGTTTTAGAAGGAGTCTTCGACTTAGAAAACGTTTTAATGGTGAGAGTAGTCTGTCTGAAAACGCCTTCAGACACTGATGGCATTTCTGTAGCACCGCCATCTTTTGAAGCAAAGTCGTCGGAAGGGCCTGAAGTAAAAGGCTGCGTCAGCCTGGTACATTCCGTCAAAATTTCTGTAGCGGTCTCTGGTTCCAGATCTGCGGTAGTCAGGGGCTGCATCGGAGCCTCACTGAGGACCGGAGACCGGATCAGCCGAGGCCTCGGAATCTGGCTTAGGCCTGGGCTGCCTGTCCTTATCCCTGCGTTTTTTGTGCACGCCGGTAGTCGGTTGCTCCGACGGCATGTTGTAGTTAAATTTCCTACCGTAGTGTTGTGCGAAATCTAAGCGTCTTTTAATAGTACGCTTATTAAACCTAGCACAAAACCGACAAGAAGTGACGTCGTGGTCTGGGCCTAGGCAAGGTATGCGATAAGAATGAAAATCCTTATGAGGTATTTGCTTCCCACAAGAAATACAATTGTTAACTTTTTCTGACATCGGTCTGAGGCAAGAAAAGTTTTCCCAACGGGGTAATTAGCTTTATAGAAGACTTCGGTCTGAAATTCGAATTCGAAAATCTCAGGAGTCGGCTGACCGGCACTTGCGAACTGCTTCGGTCACCGCGCGGCAAGAAAGACTGGAGAAAATGGCGTCGGTTGCATTATATATACCCCTGGTGCACTGACGTCAGGGAAGAGGCGACAGCAACCGATGCCGGACCAAGACTTTGGAATTCCGGCCGACTGTGGGACCGCCTGACGACAGGATAACCCAAGTGTGATGACTGCAGCAGGGTAACACGATGAACATCAGGCACCAATTGCAGTACCATCCTTTTGCAAAAAATATTTATTTTCAAATTCAAAATAATTATGTGTAAGACACAATTCTAATAAGCATACAATAAAGGAAGTCCGTGGACCTTCTCCTAACAATTTACTAACTGCTTCCAGTCCCCAATTAATACTAATGCAGGTATATATGGATTTAATATCTACACTGGCCCAATAAAAATTGTCTTGCCAAGTCATCTCTTTGAAAAATTCACAAACCTCCTTGGTATTTTTAACATGTGAGGGAATTCTCTGTAAATAACATTTTAATACAGAATACAATAATATGCCAACATTTTGTGAAAAAGCACCTCTCCCTGAGACGATAGGACGCCAAGGAGGTTTGTGAATTTTTCAAAGGGATGACTTGGCAAGACAATTAGAATTTTGTCTTGCACATAATTATTTTGAAAACACAAACCAGGTCCAACAAACCAGAACTCCAGACCATGAGAAATCACTAAAAATAAAAACTGTAGTCCAAATAGTAAGGGCTAAAAAGAAAAAAACATTTATTTTAAGCGCTTTTCGTCTACTATAAAAACAAGACTTCTTCAGAAAACAGTATTCAAGTCAAAAAGACCGCCATTTGACTTGAATACTGTTTTCTGAAGAAGTCTCGTTTTTATAGTAGACGAAAAGCGCTTAAAATAAATGTTTTTTTCTTTTTAGCCCTTACTATTTGGACTACAGTTTCTATTTTTAGTGATTTCTGACGGTCTGGAGTTCTGGTTTGTTGGACCTGGTTTGTGTTTCGTTTCCTAGCTTGTTTGCCGTTTTTCGTACTACATAATTATTTTGAATTTGAAAAGAAATATTTTTTGCAAAAGGATGGTACTGCAATGGGTGCCTGTTTTGCTCCGTCTTATGCCATTATTTTCATGGGATACTTTGAAAATTTGTTTATTCAAATATTTTTTTTCAGAATAATGTGGTCAAATACAAAAGATTTATTCATGACCTTTTATTTTTATCTAAGCGGGATCCCATGGAATTTGAGGAATTTATCTCCAGTTTTGAAGTCTAACCCCTGTAGTTTAGATTTCACTTTTAAAATAGGTGGAAAAACAATTCAGTATTTAGATGTGGAACTTTATGTAGGGTCAGATGGGGGAATACAGCATAAACCCTCTCATAAGACCACTGCAGTACAATTTTTTACATGCCTCAAGTATGCATAGTTTCCATCTAACTGAATCTTTACCATTTGGGGACTTTAAACGTATAGCGGGTAATACTTCAGAAAAAGATATGATCAAAGGGGAATTTGATCATATTTTTGAGAAAATGAGTGCAAGAGGATATTCTTAGGATAGAATCAGAACAGCTAAAGCTGAAGTAGAAAAAAAACTGAGGTTAGCATATCATGGTTCACCAGTTAAAGCAAACAGTTATGTAGGTAGAAATAACAGAAAAAGGGAAAAGTATGAAAAAATAGAAATTAGTGAAAAAAATAAAATATTTTTTGTGAATAGGTTTTCAGCCTTTTCTCCTAACTGGTGTTGAATATGTGGCCTATTATTAATAATGATAATATCTTAAAAGATATTATTCCTAATGAAGTAATTTTTTCTTATGGTAGATTTCAAAATTTGAAGGAGCTGGTTAGATATAAAGGTAGAAGAGAGAGGGTGACTAATGCAGGTGCTTATCCATGTGGTAGGTGTAAGGTATGTAATATCAAAAATTTAGATGGTACCAGAATCAATGGCATTTTATACAATGCCATTGATCATTTTGATTGTAATTCATTTGGGGTCATTTATATAATAGGGTGTAACTGTCCGGAAAGAAAATGGTACATAGGGCAAAGCAAGCGAAAGGTAAAATTAAGAATATTGGAACATCTAGGAGATATCAGAAACGAGAGGCTTGATAGTCCGGTGGCCAGTCATTTTCACGAACAACATGGAGGCGCAATGAAAGATTTGATATTTAGTGTTTTAGCTAAACCCTATGGCCCGTGGGGGGTGGATCATAGTTTTCAAAGGAGGTTAATAGACATGGATTTTAAATACATTATTAATTTTAATACTTTGTATCCAAATGGAATGAATTTAGAAGTGTAAATATATTTATAATGGATGCTATGGATGTTATAAGATAGTTAATGTATGAACTGTATATAAATATTTGATACAAATGTA
Organism: Protopterus annectens; assembly: GCF_019279795.1. Classification (NCBI taxonomy): domain Eukaryota; kingdom Metazoa; phylum Chordata; order Ceratodontiformes; family Protopteridae; genus Protopterus; species Protopterus annectens. Next base: position 749,541,432 of record NC_056749.1, on the reverse strand, counting down.
GGAATTTAGTTATCTTGTAATAATGATGTTTTATATGGCTTTAAAAATTTGAAAAAATGTTGACTGATTAATTGATGTTAATTAATGAAGTTATTGATTTTCAAATCGGCCCTCCTCGCTGCTGCTGAGCGTCCTTGGCTGTGTGCTAATATCTACAACTTTCACCCGGACATACCCTGAGTTTTTCGCCTGGGTAGAATCCCACAACTAACTCTGCTATTGCACTCTATGCCTATTACTCTTGGAACTTTTTAAAACCCTGCCATCTTCTGCAAGCCTCTATCTCAAGATACCAAGAAACTTTCACCCGGACATACCCTGAGTTTTTCGCCTGGGTAGAATCCCACAACTAACTCTGCTATCGCACTCTATGCCAATTACTCTTGGAACTTTTTAAAACCCTGCCATCTTCTGCAAGCCTCTATCTCAAGATACCAAGAAAGTATGTTTAATTATTACATGGTCTTGTAATTATATAACCAGCTAACCCTGCTAAGTGTTCTGTTTGCTCCCAGTCAAGCTTGCCAGCAGCAAACCCCCTTACTCCTTTATCTCCTTCCCCCCCCCCTTACCTAGACCTTTACTTAGCTTGTGCTCATTCTCCCATTAGTCTAGCTTACTCTCCTGGAGCCCTAGTGAATCTTAGTACAACTCTGCTATTGTCCACTAGAGGTCACCCTTTCCCCACCAGTATCTAATGTACTAGTATCTACTTCTACTTACTTGCCCCTACTTCTCCCTTCTAATTTCTATCCCTTTCTTCCTTTTCTAAGTCCATCCTTATCCACTACCCCTAGGCTACCTTCACTTACCTTGTGACAGTCAGCATTCACTGATAGTTTTTCCATCCTCTATGGTACACTGTGTATCCCGCTCCGTTCACCCTGCGGGCTCACTCCGCTCCCCTACCCTGCCCCCAATTACCACCCGCCCTCAGTACATCTAAACTTATACCCTCTTAGCCACACCCCTCTACCAATCATCCACTCAGTGACTCACTAATAGCCACACCCCATTTATATACATCTCCCTCCCTTACATTCCATTTCTCTCCTACCTTCTCTATCTTAGCTTATACCTTTACTTCTCCTAACACATAAAATACACTTTTCCCTACCATGCCTCACAAACACCCATGTTTTCTTGCCCTCTTACTCCTAATCACTCTCAACACAGCTTACTTCTTCACTTCTTATGAACAACCTCTCCTATCACTTGTTACCATCCCTTCCAAACATACACTAATACCTTTTCCTGCTCTATCTATAACCTTCCCAAATGCCACTATTATACCTAGTTTCTTTCAAGCTAAATACCATCGACTCAATCATATTAAATACTCCTTTTTATGTAATAAAAAATCACTATACCAATATCTCAAACCCTCACAAGACTATAAATTCAAATTTCTCCACTCAAGAGATGGAGACATCCACCCTAACCCTGGCCCAAGCCCTACACCAACCCCCATCAACTACAATCTTAACCTTAAGGTCCCACTAGCAACAACAAATCCCTCCAAATCACTCTCAATAGCGCATCTTAACATACGTAGCATATGTAACAAAATACCACATATTCATGCACTCTTGGATGTCCAAAAATTTGATTCTCTGTTTAACCGAAACATGGCTTAAACCTTCAATAAAAGGCACCGAAATTATCCCCCCAGGCTACAGCATTATTAGACAAGATCGTTTAAACAAAAAAGGTGGAGGTATTGCAATTATATATAAATCAGGACTAAAAATAAACAAAATAAACTATAATCTACCCTGTGATGGCATCATTGAAATAATTATTACCAAACTAATATTAATTCCCATAAATCAGTTTATATCATCTGCTCCTACCTTCCCCCAGGAAAAAATCTGACTATATTAGAAGGCCTCCTGAATTGGCTTTCTACTTATCTCCCACAAGAAACAATTCTACTAGGAGACTTTAATATTGATTGGACTTTATGTAACAGCACTAATCCTTCCTCTCACATCAACCTCCATGGCTTCTCACAGGCTATAAACACTCCTACTAGAATAAACAAATATAATCTAAAAAAGACCATCTTAGACTGGATTCTCACAAATTGTCCACAACAAAAATATTCAATAGGAACCCTTCCAGATGACCTTAGTGACCACTCTCTCATATATATTATCAGAAATAAAACATGCTTTAACATTCCCTATATAGTTAGGACCATCCGTAGCAAAAAACAATTTAACCAAGAACTCTTTCTAACTGAACTCTACCATTGTAACTGGTCTCCCCTAAAGTCTCTCCCTATAGATGAAGCTGTTAATTACTTTAATAGCACCTTCCTAGCAATCCTAGACCAACATGCCCCAACCCGTTCCATAAGAATGAAAAATAAACCAGCCCCTTGGCTCTCAAATCATACTAGGAAACTTATCCACAATAGAAACAAATCTTGGACTAAATGGCGGTCCACAAAGAACTCATTTGATCACCAAAACTTTAGACAACAAAGAAATATTACCAAAAAAGCTATCCTACAAGACAAAAAGAACTTTTATATACAACTTCAGCAAACATCACTCAAACCACCAAAAAAATTCTGGTCTACTATTAACTCACTTCTATCCCCAGGCAGAGTTGAATCACCCAACCCATTAGGCTCTAACACAGAATGTCCAATTCAAACAGCCAATGCCTTCAACTCTTTCTTTACTACCACTATACTTAATTTAGCTAATCAGCAAAATCCAGATACATCTAACCTGCCCAAACCTAACTTCACTCCTCCTCCTTTTCACCTAGAACCAATACCTACCTCTTATATCTCCTCTCTACTTCAAAAACTAAAACCTAACACTCCCTCAGCTGACCAACTACCAGCCGAATACCTCAAAATAGGAGCCAAAGCCATTGCCTACCCAGTCTCTATATTAATCAATAGATCCTTAACAGAAGGCCTAATCCCATTAATTTGGAAAATCTCCTACATTATTCCTCTCCACAAAGGTGGAAACTCTACTGAATTCTCTAACGTCCGTCCCATTGCTCTACTCTCCCCACTAGCCAAAATTATGGAGAAATGTATCCATAAACAACTCATTACCCATCTACTTCAACATCAGCTCCTGGCTAACTGTCAGCATGGATTTCGGCCATTTCATAGTACCACCACAGCCTTACTATCCTTTACTAACTGCATCAACAATAATCGTAACAATAATATTTTATCCTCTGCTTTCTTCGTGGATCTATCTAAGAACTTTGACATGGTTAATCATCAACTTCTCCTCTACATACTGAAGTCCCTCTCCTTCGAACATCCTACCATGAACTGGTTCACATCCTATCTGGACAACCGAAAACAAGCCGTTCTTTGGCAAAACCATCTTTCTGACCTTCTTCCTACCTGTCTAGGTGTCCCACAAGGCTCTATTTTAGGGCCACTATTGTTTTCCATCTTCATAAATGACCTCCATCTCTCGATTCCACAGTCTATCTGTATCCAATATGCTGATGACTCCACTATCATTTGCTCTGCCTCATCTCAAACTGATCTTCATTCTCACACACAAAAAGCCTTCTCTACTATAGAAAAATGGTTCTCTAACCACTGTCTTCTCCTTAACCCTAAAAAAACTAAATTGCTGCTCTTCAACCCATCTCACCTATCACCCCCTCTCCATTTCACACTTACATCTGAAGATGGTACAGTTATCTCTCCAGACCCCACTACCAAACTGCTAGGAATTACTATTGACAATCAACTTAAGTTTGATTATCACATAAATGCTACAATTAAATCTACTAATAAAAAACTTGGTTCCCTCTACCACATTAAACCCTTCCTGACACCAACAACTAGAATCACTATAGCCAGAACTCAGTTAATCTCTACCCTGTTATATGCTTCCCCCATATACACAAATCTTTCCAAACAATCTTAACAATCTGACTAGATCATACAATAATATTGCAAGATTTGCCACCAACTCTCCTTTTAGGACCCATCACTGTCAGATTCTAAAACAGCTAGGCTGGCTTGAATTACCACTACTATTACAATTTAATCAACTCACAATTGCCCACAAAGCCCTTTAACAACCTAGTAACACCCCAATTCTCTCGACCCTTATAAGACCTTATAATAACCTGAAGAATCTGCGCTCAGCCAACAAAATGTTGATACACATTTCCTTCTCAAATAACTTAGCAGGCAAATCTCTATTTTCAAACACAGTGGGTAAAATATGGAATCAACTACCAAATGATCTGACCACCCTCTCCTCTCTCCCATTATTTAAAACCAAACTTAAACTCTTTCTCTCTAATTACTGGTTATGCTCTTGTAATAACTCAGACTAACTATCCTTACTTTTCTTTTCTTTTACAAAATACCTGATGCTAACATTTTTCTACTCCCTACCTTATATCTTTACTACTTTCATTGATTATTACTAGTCCCTTCCTTTAGTCTCTACACTCCCTTCTCCTGTAATCATCAATCCTATTAACCTTTTCCTTCTGTCTTACTACTACTTCTGTTAACTCAAGAACTTGTACTCTATATTATGTCACTGTCTAACGATGCTTTACTTTCTATATCGTAATATGTTGTTTTTTAAATGTTAAGTGCTTAAAATGTAATGTTCAAATGCTATGTCATGTTTTTCTATATTTTATTATGTTGTATAACTGGAGCTTTTCTCCCTGGGCCTCCACTGAAAATGAATATGTATCCAGTTGTGTTTCCAAAAAACCAAACAAACTGCTAAAATACAAAAAATCCAAGGGGAACGAGCTGCTGAGCGTGTACCAAGTATATAGCCAAGTAATAATCCACAACCGAATGAAGCTGTCAGGTGAAGAAAAAGCAACTATAGTTCGTAAACTGTAACGTTAGAGCTTTTATTAACCACAAGCACTTTCGGAGAGAATCCTATCTCTCCTTCCTCAGACCAAAGTAAAACAATCAGTTGTAACAACGTGCT
>NC_056749.1:749528965-749531465 GCF_019279795.1 Protopterus annectens | reverse complement strand
GGTGAGTGTGTGCTACATTTATTACTGTAAATAAAAAGTGCATGTCATAGTTAAGGTGTAGGCCATGTACACATTTAACATGCCTACCTATAATGCATGCTGTGCATGTTTGGTGTAAGACCACGCACATCTCTCTAATGTGATTAGCTGCCTCAAACACATGCAATACCCAGACCATCTCAAACAAATGTGGCTAGACTGTAGTGACCATTGGATAGGCACAGTTGATACACAACATGCACATAACATACACATCTATGTCATACACAGAGCATTTTAACATGCTGCACATAAAGGATTCCCAAACTCTCTGTAAAGACACACTCCAGTAACCAAAATCTCATCCACACATTACACACAATATACCCGAGGGGTAGAGGCCTATTATGGGGTATTTAAACACTCTGCAACACACTACACATTCATGTCAGGGAATGCTCCTTATTGGCCTCCTTACAAACTCATGTAACAACTGGTTGTGACATGGTGAATGTAGCCAAGGTAGTACAGTTCCGGTACAGCATGAGTAGTGCTGGTTTGGGAAACATTTGTAGCTTTGAGTGACCACATGATGCTTCATGTTGATCGCCTATGGTACTACATCCCATCCAGTTATTGTAACCACAGTACTACACATAGCTTTCATTGCTATACACCTTAATGTTGCGTGTGTGCACACATATGCACCTCTAAAAAATATGCATACCAATCACCATTTGCACAACTGACACATATATGTCTTGTGATGTTATTGAGTGGCTAGGTCATATGACACACATTGGGTACGTGTAGTGTTTAAATATGCAGTTGTGTTTTAGCATGCCATGTCATGGATGACACTGGCATGCTCACAATTTGATCTACACTTGCCATAAGTACCGTACACTGGGTATATGGCTGAATGGTATTCCATCAATTATCCATGCACCACTGATGATGATGTGTGAATACTCATCATGCATGTGCTAAAAATGTGTCTACAATTATTTGCTAAAGACACAGAGGCTGTAATCAGCACTGGATGCCTGACACACAGATACACATCCAGCCATGGTATCTACACCTGTTTGTTATGGTGCACAGTATATTAGAGTTTTGAATACCTGCACAGCAATGTTGTGTCCATGTATGCATTGTGTTCCAGGGGGAGAAACATCACCTAATACCAAAACACATGCATCAAAGCCATGTATACTGTTAGCAACAAGGACTGTCTACACTTGCACTGCATGCTGTTGAGCAACACAGGTCCTGCAGGCTGACGTGTGACATGACTGTTTTGCTTGTGATACTGTACCCCACCATCACCTGCTATTGTGTATGTTCTGAGATTGCTGGTGTTTTGTGTGTCTGCTTTAGGGAGGAGTATTTTTGTATGTGCGCATGTGGTCTGACATGTTCAGGTCTTAAAGTGTGATTCCTGTTTTCCTCTCACAGGTGCCGAGGTGAGGCTGGTTCAGTACAGCAGGGAACCTGAGGTCACTGAGACAGACAGTGATCATGAGGATAGGTGTGTTGAGGCACAGACAGGTTTGTCAGCGTCTGTTGTTGGGCCACCAACTGACAGTACACAAGTCTCAACCCCATCCATGCACGCAGTCATACTGCCTTGTACATCCATCATCACCATTGCCCTTAGCTGAGGGACAATGTCTGTTGGCACTGGCCAGGACAGTGTGGTATCTATGGCACATGTATCAGGACACAGCAGCCATAGCCAGATGTCTGGAAAGGTACTACATAGGCAGATGCCCAGGGGTTCTCGTCAGAGCACTGCTGGTCATCATGCCCCTGGCAGACGTGCCACACCTCTACCACACGCATGCACCAGGTGGTCATGGAGGCACAGACATGAATGAAGCGGTACACCAGAGAGGGACTAAGGGCACAGAGGGCTCAACACCTCTGTAAATGACAGTATTCATGACCTAGCAGGTGCCATACATAATTACACTGAGGTCATTGCTAGACGTTGGGGTGAGACATTGGATGTCCTCCACAATGTCATGTCCATATGTCAGGAAAGTGCGGGATGGTTGAGAGGTGGACGTATGCCAGCAACATCAGCAGCTGGGGGTCACCATGGACATCAAGCAAGTCACAGCCGCTCCCGTAGTGCCAGTACCAACCCCAGCAATGTTGAGGGGGGCTGTCCATAGACCATCCCAGAAGACCACGTGCACATGGCTCTGGCCAGTCCCAGCAGGGACCTGGATCCAGTGGATATATGTCAACCTCTTCGGATAGTACCCAGTCAGGATTAGTACCAGATACTGTCTGTAACACCCCTGCCAGGCAAAGGTTCCATATCCGTGGCCAGAGACGGTGATCTGTAAAGCCTGCCAGGTACAAATCCCCGTACATGGCAGCCACATGGTGGAACTGTGTGCATGCAGACACACACAAACCTAGGGCAAACACATACCCGCACACATTACATCAACATTGGCCCATAACAGCACTCATGGCCCTTTCTCACACACACACACACACACACACA
>NC_056749.1:749461358-749528465 GCF_019279795.1 Protopterus annectens | reverse complement strand
CTTTTACACTCTTGGGACATGGGTCACATGCTGGGAAAACTGGGATTCACTATCCGTATCCCCACTTGCATAGGATAGCCGACTAATGCATGGTTACATCTCTCACACCGAGCTTCACCCCCTTAGCAACCACTACTCAGTGGCCATGTTGTCTTCAGCCTGCCATTCACCTGCATGGCAGGATAAGCTTTTTAGTGAAAATGTCTATTTTTGGCTATTTTTAAATTATTTTCTTGTTTTTAAAGCGCCACACGTTTGCGCAGTGCTGCGCTACACAAACATCGGAGATCGGGGGGAGAAAGTTAGATTTTAATCATTTTAAACATTTACAAATGCCAATGGCCTTATTTTTAGCCACTGGCATGCTTCCTCAACTGTATGCATCCTTTATTTGGAGCTGTCATAGCTCCGTTTAGCTATCTGCAGAATGGTACTCTGTCACCAACGGAGCACATTTCTGCAGATAACACTAATCTTCCATAGACAGGTTAGTGTTTCCTGGATTGCAAATTTCAGCAGCAAAGGAAGTAATTTGCATACCATGACGCTGTCCGTGCAAGAGTAGCTTTAGCAGCTCTCGTGCACGCCCCTGCTGGCTGTACCTGGATCGCACGGCAGACATATTGCCACCGTGAGCTCCGGCACTCTTCTTGCACTCCGTGCAAGCTTTCGTAAATCTGGCCCTCTGACTAGAATTTATGAACCTTTATGCTTTGTTAGCAAAGCCATTTTCCCTCACATTACATCCAAAACAAATACAAGCAGACAGCCATTTGGAAAACGTTGACTTTGACATCAGTTTGCCAAACTGGGTCTGAGAAAAAGACAAAAAGTTGATCCAAATTTGCTGAAAGCTTTAATCCTGTTCAAGTAAAAATCTCAGTTGCCTATTAACACCAAGACAATGCAACAAATATTCTCCATTATTACTGCAGTTTATGAGAAAAACAGAGAAGTGGATGAGCTGATTCAATGTAAATTCAGAAACCATTTAGGAAAAAAAGGAAGGATTGGTCCTAGTGAAAACCCTATGCCTATGAAAAATTAAATAGGGTGGCAGCAAGGATAAGGCCTGCAACTTTGAAACCCATCTAGCAGACGCAAGAGCCACCAGGAAAACAGTTTTCCAAGATAGTAACTTACAGGGGACAGTGACTGAAGGTTGACATGACGGGCTAGCCAAAACATGGAGCAAAACCGAAGAAAGAGCAGAATCCCAAATGGGAAGGCACAATAAAAATGTACATCTCAAGAACACCTTAGAAATCTTCATTGCAGCCACTGGAGTATTATCTATGTCAATACGGCAATTAGAAATAGCCACCAATGAACCTTAATAGTAGAAAAGCTCAACCCAAAATGAAAAAGGTCAGCAAGAAAATCCAAAATAGCATCCAATGGGGCTGAGAAAAGATCCAAGTCCTTCGATAATGCCCAAATTGCAAAATGTTTCCATGTACTAACAGAAACCTTTTAAAGATAAGGTTTAACACGAAGATAAAATATCAGTGCTGTCAGAGTGTTTGGGATCTCTGGTGATCATGGGAATTGGAGAAACCATGCAGTCAATCGGAGGGTATGAAGACTAGCTGGGGAAATATCTGCTAGGTGACCGATCAAATCCAGCATGTGGTCAAGGATAAAAGGACAGCACCAAAGGGAAGGCCACAGGAAAAGGAACTAAACTTGAGGCCAAAAACAGAGCAATGAGAATCACTCTGCAAAGGGCACCCTTCTAAACAAATTTTGTCATGAGTGGAATAGGCAGACGTGCATACAAGAGACCCAGGGATCAAGCATACAGAAAAGCATCCCTCAGCAACTGTCCCACAAGGGGAACCTTTATCTAAACTGCTTTACTTCACGTTGGATGGAGTGAGGAATAAATTGCAAGGGTTGCCTCAGTGCCAGAATATCCTGGTTGCTACCTCTGAATTCAGAGACCACTCGTGTGGAAGACAAATCTTTCAGCTTAAACTGTCCGCTAAGATATTTGACCTTCCCAGGATTTGTGTTGCAACCAGAAACCATGGAGAGGAAATTGCCCATTGCCACAGTCTCATAGCTTCCCATCAAAAAGGATAAAATCAGAGACCCCTTAATTTTGTTCACATTCCAAACCACAGACGTACTTGTCTGCTTTAACCAAGCTCATACCTTTGGGAAGAAGGCCCGGAAAATCTTGCAGTGCAAGGACCACTGCTCTTATCTCCAACACATCAATGTGAAGATAGTCCTCAAAAGTAGCCCAGATCTCTTGAATTGTCTTCCCTTCAAAATGTCATCCCCCCATTCCAGAAGGAAGGTACCCGTAGTGACAGGGGCCTGAGGGCTTGGGTAAAAAAGTACAACTGTGTAAATTAGCTTACCATAACCGTAAACGTTCAAATGATCACTGCTACAGTACACTAATTATATGGACCATATCCTGCAGAGGCTAGAAAAGCCGGCCAGCTTCCATAGCTCCAGGGCACCTTCTATATGTCCAAACTGTCCCGCAGCTCAAGGTGAGCGGACTAAAAGGTAACTTTAGGTGCAAAGCCCTTCAGAGCTTCCTTGCCAGACACACACACATTATATATATATATATATATATATATATATATATATATATATATATATATATATATATATATATATATTATATATATATATTATATATCTATATATCTATATCTATATCTATATATCTATATATCTATATATCTATATATCTATATATCTATATATCTATATATCTATATATCTATATATCTCTATATATATATACCTATATCTATATATATATATCTATATATATATATCTATATATATATATATATCTATATATATATATCTATATATATATATATATATATCTATATCTATATATATATATCTATATATATATATCTATATATATATATCTATATATATATCTATATATATATCTATATATATATCTATATATATATCTATATATCTATATATATATCTATATATATATATATATATATAATATATATATATATATATAAAATAATCTATGGGTTCCGTTCAGAAGCTCGAAATACTGAAATCTCTAATTTCAGTATTTCGAGCCCAAGACGACGAATCCACATAATAGTGAAAGTTTAGAAGCGCGAAATTTAAAACCTCGAATACTGGAGATTTTGAATTTCGTGCTTCTAATGTTCGCTATGGTCATGTATTCAGTTAAGTGTGTGTGTGTTAAGGGGTTTGGGTAGGGGCTGTGGTGTATGTCAGTGTGTTTTGTTGCTGTGATGTGCTTGTGTGCACAGAGAAAGTACCTTGTATACCTATATACACAAACACACATACATATATACACATTATATATATATATATATATATATATATATACATATACACATACATATAATGTGTCCTCATCCCGGCATAAAAATCAAGGTGGGAGGAGGGAGGTAGCAGCTACAAGATCAGTGATCATTTGAACATCTACTGTTATGGTTAAGTTCAACTAACACAACTGTACTATGTTCATTTTTTTTTAACTGTGTTTATTGTATTGATCACTGCTGCAGTAGCCTTAGAAATATGGCTAGATTACTATAATGAACTACATTTGGGAGGTGGAAGAAGAGAGTCAGGCAACCCCTGGAGAATAGCTCTAACAAATCTTGATATGAACCTATAAAAAGGAATCAAGTAAATGCAGAGGGCAGAGTGGCAGCTTCTAGAACATTTCTAGAATCCAACCCTTTCCAAAAAGCCATAGATGCAGCAAAGGTCCTGCCAGAGGGGGTATTGACCTTGACTAGAACAGATTTGTTATGGTGACTATAACAAAAGGCAAGAGCCTTAGGCACTTAGAAATACTCTGTTTAAACACAAGTTGTTCCTTCTTCTAACCTTCACAAGAAATAATCAGTCGATCCCAAGATCTGAAAGATTTAATTCTGTCAAGATAGTACCAGAGTTGTCTGTGGACATCCAAGGTACACAGCACTCGTTCTCCTTCATTTTTGGGCTCAGTAAAGAAAAACAAAGAGATTGAGAGAGTTTGGCTTGAAGTAAACTTGGATAGCACTTTAAACATAGGAGTTAGTTCTCAAAGAAACCCTGTTCCTATTTAAAATTAGACTAGGTTGACTCAACCTAACAGCTTGCAACTCAGATACGCTTCTTGTAGAGGCCAGAGCAATCAGTAAAAATGTTTATGTTAAGAACCTCAAGTCAGCTGGATTGGCTTACTCAAATGGAACTTCTCTAACACAAAATTAAGATCCCAAGGCGGGACCACTGGCTTACTTGAAAGCCTCTTATGCAAAACCCCTTTCAAGAACATTTTGACACAATACTGCCTTGAAAGAGGAGAATCCATAGGCAGACATGATGAAATGGCTGATAAATGAACCTTGACAGAGGAATAAGTAAAGGCTGTAAGATGCACTTCCAAGATGGCTACACATTGAGTATCAGCTTATTTCTAGCTCTCCCAGTGTGAAAACAGAAACTCAGCAGAGAAGCCAGTAGATTTGTGTTTATGGGGAAATTGCAGTAACTGGCAATGCCTGAATGCCAGGAATAAAGAAATACATAATACCTGGAAAAAAAATCAACTACAAAAAGTGAGGAAGAAACACTGACTGCTGAAAGGTCCGCTGCTATTCAGCAAAAAGGAATGCAATCTTCAGACATGACTTGCAATAACCTACAATAAGATGCAAGACAACTGCATACGGACCGGGTTAAAATAAACAAAACCAAGTACATCAACACAAACAACAAAAAGGCTAGAAAAAATGGAAGCTTTAAAACAGATATTCAGATTCAGACGAGATGATAAAGCTACAAAAATCAAAGGTCGGAATGAAGAAAAAGCTGGATGAATAGAAGACTGGTCAGGAAGAGATGTTTTAAAAAATATTAGAATTACAGGAGAGAGCATGTAGGGAAAAATTTTCAGCTATACCAGAGAAGCTGGAAGGAAGAGACTGCATTAATTTTATGAAAGCACAAATAACAGCAGGAATTGTTAGTTGAAAGGGCACATCATGTATATGCTCCAAACCCGGCTATAACTAGATATTTAATAGTAAAGATCCAATCTTACCAGCAGGAGGAGTTGATTCTGACATAACAGTGGCAGAAGGACAAAGTACTGAAAGTGGGAGACAGCAGAGTATTTGGGGAGAATGATGATTCGTTGTACACCAGACAGAAGGGGAGCAAATATATTCCACTATTCAGAGAATGTCGAGCTGCAGGTATGAGATACAAACTGCTGTAACCAGCTGTCTTTAAGGTATTCTTTCCTGGAGGGATAAAATCATTTTTGATGAATGAAGTACATGCTAAGGAGGAAATACAAAAGTTTGTCCAATAAAAGTAAGATATGAAAACGAAGTAGTTTCTGCTTCTTGTTCTTCTGCTAATAAACACCACAGAGGGACTGTACTTGTGAAACCTTTACAAATTCTTCAATAGAAAATGTTGGCGAGAAGGAAGGGAGCACAAGACCAACACAGAGTACATTGTAAATGAAGCAGAGACAGGGTTTTGGAGATGAGCAGCAGTAAAACCAGTAACTTGATACGGGATTGCAACGCAATGGTTAAATTTGTGAAATATTACAGAACAAGAAAGTCTAGAAATATTGGACTTTTCAGAATATGTTGTTGTGGGGGACTCTACATCATATGCCCTACTTCATATCACTAAATGTCTGAAAAGGTGCTTTGGGAAGGGGAAGAAGAGAGAGAAAGTTAACTGTTAAATAGTACCAATTTTGTGACATGGGTTTTTTTTTTTTTACATAATATAAAGTACAGCTTTTTGCAGTTATTTGTACGTGTAATGGTGTATGTAAACAGACGCTACTGTTTTTTTTCTTTTCTTTCTCCATTCTTCTCTTTTTCTTCTTGTCCAGTTTTAAGAAATGTAGGCACTGTAATGTAAAAAAATAAAAAGGCCTGGTTAAAATGCTTGATAAGAGAAAAATGAATGTGCTTTTTCTCATTCTTGTGTGGGGGAATGACTAGATTAAAGACCTTAGATTGATTTTTTTTAACAAGTTTTGAGAGAGAGAGGAGAGAGCAAGTAAATGACTAAGAACATTGACTATTATGAGTTTTTTTTCTAGCAAATACATGTATGCTAGTAACAATTCTGCAGCTGGTCTTCATGTCTCCATGGAAACGATCTGATAAAGACAAACTGGCTACAGTCTGGTGGAGAATGATTGGCTGGGGGGGGGGATTGGCTAGTAGATAATCTTCTCTGAAACCATTCAAGGGTTTTCCCAAGGTAGTTAATGTTCTCCGAATGCTCAGGAGCTTTCCTCAAGGTACTTAAAATGCTCTCTGAAAACATTCAGGGTTGTTCAGCTGGGACAGCTATAAAGACAAAACCAATCAGTAGTTAGTAGAAGCACAGGATGTGCCATGTGTCTCAGCATGGATAAACTTTCTTTTAGGTTAATTCAAGTCTGTATGTGGCTGCCAGGTTGGGACATTTGTTCCTATTCGGAGGGTAAAACTTCAATATTTGAAGGTGTACATAGTTTTGTTTGTTAGTGTTAAGTTAATAAGTTTTAGGGGGTATTGGGGTGTGTTTTTTTTGTTTGAGAGCTTTCAATAAAACAAAAAGTTTTATAAGACATGACAAGAAACAACCGCATAAAAGTTCAACATGCCAAACAGTGCATGCATATAACACAAAAGCTGGAACTAGACATCTAACACAAAAAAGGCGTTATACATAAAAAGGTGGGAACAACAACCATTTAATACAATAATGCTTTATTTAATGTCTTTAAATGTAAATGGCATCCACATAAATACAAAAAAAGTAAGAGTAGTGAACTATATTAGAAAATGTTGAGTTCAAATAGCTATGTTACAGGATACACGCTTAGAAAAGAACTGAACATGTGAATTTGATTAAGAAAGGTCAAGATGGTTATTCAGGGGAATACCTGGGACAAAGGGAAAGAGGAGTACTTGTATTAATTGCAAGATGAGCTCCAGTAGTGATAGAAGATAAAAAAAAGATAACAATGGCAAATTTGTAGTCTAAGGGGCTATGGGCAAGGGAGAAGGATTACACTGGCATATATTTACATTCCACCTAAAACTGCTATAATGGAGCTCAGGAAAATTCAGGGAGAAATAATCCAGTTTTCAGCAAAGAATATTACTTATAGGTGGGGATTGGAATTTGATTTGCAGCAGTGAAGATGTGTCTGGAGGGCCCAGAAATGCAACAAAAGATGGTAGATTTTTGAAGAAATTTATGAAAATCCACCCTCCTTGAACAAAATCCTTCCTCTTAGCTTCAATTTATCTACTGTGATACCTACCTAACCTACTTTTCTGTAGTAACAGTCTTACCCCTCTGTCAACCTGTATGCCACTCAATATAGCTCACTGATGAAAGAATTTAAGTATTGTAAATAAGATTTGCATATCTAAATAACTCTTGTATCCTCTTTTTTCATTTTCTCTAAATATGAACTGTAACAGTTATTGTAAACCAAAAAATTTCCAAGATTACTCTCTTTATTCAACATGGTTTGTTTTAATTAAATTTTGTTAGATTGTATGAATGTTGCATGTCTGGAGCTCCCCCCCCCCGGCCTCCGCTGAAAAAAAGGTTTGGCTCAGTTGGACACTCCCAGCCAACAAATGTAAAATAAAATAAAAATATTTGGCAAGGAAGATGTGAATTCAGTAATAGAAGTTCAGAGCGAATTTCACATTATTCCCAAAGATATAAAAACTGGGCTAGGCTAGACAGAATTCACATTTCACAGGAACGTGCATTTAATTGAAGGTCTTGATACTAATCCAATAGCTACTTCAGATCATGTCCCAATAATAGCTAAAATAAAAGCAAAGGGTAATGAAATAAAAATGAGACACTGGTGCTTTCCTACCTATATGTTAAAATGAGAGGAATTTAAGGAATGGGTAAGGGAGATTATTCAGAAGCTGTTAGATAGGATAGAAATTTATTCTGGAAATATAGCTACAGACTGGGATAAAATTAAGGCGGAGTTTAAAAACAGGGCGGAAAGAAGAGAAAAGGAACTATGGTTAAGAACAGGAATTATTTAGGACTAACAAGTGTTAAAGTACTGCAGAATGGGGGAAATCTCACAGAAATGGAAGAGGGTCACAACTGCAGCTAGGCCAGAAATAAGGGATTCTCTTGATAACAGGCACAAGCTTAGAAAAACTGCTGTTAAGCAACTGTTTATTTGATAACAATGAAGCACAAACTTTTAGCACAACAACTCGGGCAAAAGAAAGTTGAAAGGTCTGTCGCCAAACTTAGTAGTCTATAACAAGGAAGGTAACAAAATATCCTGTAGAGGTATTAGAAATATTTCGGAAATTCTTTGAGTCTCTATAAAGCAGAAAAATGTGAAAAATTGAGAAAAGATACAAATGGAAATGTTTATGGAAGACATGGAATATGCCAAGGTTAAAGGTAGTGGAGGCTGAATTACTAATGTTTAGGATAGGAGGAGATGAGATAAAAATTGTCATGTAAAACCAATCTACAGGGAAGTCCCCAGGAATAAATGGTATTCCAGTGGAAGCTTGGGGGCTAGGAGGAAAACAATGAAAGATCTGGAAGGTTTTGTTTAACAGTATGTTAAGAGGAAGAGAAGTACCACCATCCTGGAAGAAAGCAGTGATAGCTGTAATACCTAGAGGGTAAACATCCACCAGATCCAACTTCATACAGACCCATTTCAATACTAAACCATGGATTATAAAATGTTCATGACTATAATGGCTAAAAGAATGACAAAAGTAATCCCAAAACTGATAGACATGGATCAATGTAGTTTTGTGGAGGGAAAACAAAATTTTGACAACATTAACATAACAGTGATCACCCAGAGGGAAGCAGAATGCAAGAAAATACCATTGTTGTTGATGGGTCTTGATGCAGAGAAAACATCTGACAGAGTAAGCTGGGACTTTATGAGCAGGCCAATGGAAGCATTTGCATTTCCTGAAAAATTATAAGATTGATTAGGAGGATACAAGAGGAATCGGATGTGGAAATTAAAAAGTGGGTGGGGTCTTCTCTGATATGTGCTTGAGCAGAGGAAGCAGGCAGGGACTTCCTCTTTCCCCTTTATTATTTGCATTATATTTAGAAACATTGGCAAAGAAGATAAGGGACTCAGAAATCAAGGATGTAATTGGTATGGTAGTCAAGAAAAGCTGGCTTTATTTGCAGATGATATTTTTTTATACCTGACAAAACCAGAAAAAGGCATTACAGTGTTGTGGAACACTGAGACAGTTTCACATCTTTCCAGGAAACAAAATTAAGGAAGCTAAAACAAAGGCAATAGCGGTAAATTATGTACCCACACATGAACTGGTTCAGGAATTCCCACATTTATGAGGGCATGATAAACTGAAGTATTTGGAAGTATGGATTAAATATTATTCTAGTGTGGCAGCTAAGGATATGTGGGAAGAGACTAAACAAAAGAGGATACAAAAACTGAGAAAATAGAAGCTTTGTTATATGGATATAGTTAGTAAGATACAAGCAGTTAAAATGCATTTAGTCCTTTTTTACTGTTATACACGGGTCAGGCATGAACTGCAGTGGTGGTGCTGCAGTAGTGTTGTCGCCTCACAGTAAGACGTTGTCCTGTTCGATTCTCAGCTAGAGTGACTTGCGTGGAGACATGCGTGAATGGGCATACCTTCGTTTAAGGTTGTGTGTCAGGGCCGGCAACTCGGCACGTAAAAATCTACTGCCAATCATTAGCGGACCGGAGTTCCGCTGTGGCGACCCCTAACCAGGAAAAGCCGAAAGACACAACAACAACAACACAGGTCAGGCATATTTCTATCAACCACAGAAGTTGTGTGTTGCAATTAATAAAGAGCTGAAAGTTTATTTGAGAGGGGAATATGGCAAGAGTCAAGTGGGATAAGCAGAGTCTTCAAGAACAGGGAAGATTGGGATTACCCAATTTGAAGGGGTATTTCAGAGCTACACAGTTAAGACTCCAATACATAGCACAAGCAGAAAACTATAATTCAAGGTGGAAAGGGATGATGATGAAATGGGGGGGGGGGGTCAAGAAGCAAGGAGAGACTGGGATTTTGGATGCAAGCCTTTAAGGAGAATTGATAATCATACAGAATATTACACCCGTAAGTTAGCACAAAGTATTCTATGAACTAAGATAACACAGGAATGGATAAAGGAGATTTTGCCGATAAGAATTACTGCAATCAGGGATACAGACAATAGCCAAGATGGGGCTGGAATTTATTGGAGAAAACTGGCAAATGAACCAAGGTATTGGAAGCAATTAAACTAGAGAGGGAAAGATGATGCATTCTTGGCATCTTCCCATTCTATTTGGACTGCATGTCAGAGATTGCCTTCCCTATCAGTGATTGATATCAGAGTACAGGCAAACAGAAAGTAGTAGGAGGGTTCTAAATGAAAGACCAGCACTGGTAGAGTTTTTAAATAGACTTGAGAACAGAAGCTGCCGTTAAAAAAGGAATAATTAATAAAGCATACAAAACACTGCATGATAACTCTAAGAATCAGAGGAGGTTAGAAAGGATTGGGAAGAGAGACTGGATAAGCAATTCACAAAGAAACGATGGGAGGATATATGAATGTCTCCAAAATATCCAACAAAATCTAGAAGACTTAGGATTTTTGCCTGGAAATGTTTACATAGATAGTTTAAAACCCCAAGTACCCAAGTAGACTCCACAGAATTTTTTCCTCAGGCAGATAGCAAACATTGGAGGTGTGAAGATTTAAGAAAGAGGTAACTGGGAACATATTTTCTGGGAGTGTGGTGAGTTGCAGACTTCAAGGATTCCTTGCAGGATGCACTGTCGGAGATGCTGAGTGGGAAGATTGGTCTGAAGAGGGAGATGATTTTTCTGAGCTATGATGCAGAATTGAAACTGCCTAGACGCAGTAAGGCCTTGCTATGCCTAATAATGGCAGCTGCCAAAAAAGCAACTACAAGAAAATGGAAATCAAAAATCTAAACGAACTATACTGGAAGTAGTGAAAATAGTAACAGAGATAAAACAACAAGAAATGAGATCATTAGAAAAGGGTAGGAGCAAACTACTTAAGAAAACAATGGGAATTGCGGGAACAATACATACAAGGGAGGAATGAGGTTTAAAATGTGGCAGGACTTCAATGAGCTATGTAAAGAGTGAGAAAGACTGGGTAGATAAGTGATGTATAATGTTTGAAACTTGGAGTGTGTCAATATGGTTTGTGATGTAAAATACTTGCAACTAGGATTGTGTCGGTGTGGTTTGTCTTCATTTATATACAATTTACGATTGCCTATGAAGCAAGTGATGGTTTAATAAACATGTGGCTTGCTTAAAAACAAGAAGGCAGGAATTTGAATAATTTATGTAATATTACTTAGGTTATACAATACACAGCAATATATGTGAAGTATAAAGTTTATGTTAATACACTGTGGCGGGAAAAGCCGAAAGAAACAACAGCAACTCTTATAGGAATGTAAACTGCCTGTGTCAAGTGCTAATTCAGTAAATATGTCAGAAACAAAAAAAAAGGAAAAGCCATAGGACAGCAACATGCGCAAATATTGTAAAACCAGAGAACTAGCCCTGATTAGGTGTTGGTTATGTTGTCAACTCCAACTAAAAAAATATTTTCCATTTGCTAATATAGGACTTTCTAGTAGCAGGTTTTCCTGCCTCCATTAGTATCTGCTGCACATCCTCAGTAAACAGGTGCCTAAAAGGTATTAAGACCCTATCATCCAGGCAGTCAACTGAAGATGATTGATGGAGTGTATCAAACATCTCTGTTCTTGTGTGAGTAGATTTAATCTGTGAGGAAGCTGGTGGTAATTACCCCTGGCTACTTCAAAAAAGAAGGGAGAACCATGGCTGCATAGGCCAGAAGGGAGTCACCACAAGGATCTTGGGGGGATTCCTTCTGAATCTTCAGAAGTACCCTGGATATTAGTAGATTCCTTCTGAATCTTCAGAAGTACCCTGGATATTAGTAGAAAGGGTGTAAAAGCATACAGAAACAATTTTCTCCAAAGAAAAATCGGTGTTCCATGTCTTCTTGTATACAGTCCGGAAATAGCATCTTGCCAGTTGCCTGTTCCAAGTTAAGGGGAAAGATCTACTTGAGGAACTCCACACACATGGATCAAATCTTTTGAGACCCCCGCCCCCAATCTACTTTCCATTTGTGAGGGTCTGCCCTTGCCCTGATCAGCTTCTCGGCCTCAAACTTGCTCTGATGGAATGTAGGATGTAGAGTGAGACTGTGCTGTGAAGCTATACCCCAAGCTAACATGGCTAGTCTGCAAACGTGGGTACGACCCGATTCCCCTTGCTTGTTGATGTACCACATGACTGTGATATTGTCTTACACCACTTGAAGAGGTCCTGGGCAAAGATGGGTCAGAGAGTTGAGTGCCTTGATAATGGCCAGCATCACCAAAATATTCACTTGCTTGTGTTTGTCCTTGTGTCCCATACCCCCTGCACTTTTATCTCTCCTGAAACTGCTCCCAAAACAAAGTCCGAAGGGTCTGTGGTGACTCATTACATTGGAGCAGGGAGGGAGGGAGAAGGTGAGACCTGGATTCAAGGATATCTGTTGTCTCCATCAAAAGATTTCCTATCAACCCCCAGCACTAGGATTTGGGAGGGAAAAAAAAAAGTGCTGATGCCAGGACTAATGAATGAGATATCAGATACCACTGCATCTTTCTCATGTGGAGTCTTGCCAGGGGTATCATTAGAATCACAGATGCCAAGAGAGACAAAATCCTAAGGCATTTTCTTGTAGTGACCCAAGTCTAAATGAAAAACCGTAGAAATAGATACAAATAAAGATCTATTTTTTCCAGTGGAAGAAAAGCTCTTTGGACTGAGGTGTCTACACAATCCTGTGTGCAAGAGTCAAGAAAGACTTTTGGATGTTCTCTTGGAATCCCAGCTTGTGTAAGACTTCTCTCACCAGAGAGAGAGAGAAATTCCTGACACTTTGAAGACTCAGCAAAGGTAAGCTAGTCATCCAAATTTGGAAAAAAATGGATACCCTGTAGCCTGCAATGAGCTATAACTGGAAGTAAACATATTGTGAACAGTCTTGGTGCAGTGGAAAGTCCAAAGGTTAAGGCAGTTAACTGATATGATCCAGACACACAAAACGTTAAGAAACGCCTGAAGTCTGGATGACTAGGGATGTGAGGAACAGGTGGAAAAGAAAACAGTCTGATCTGGGGAAAGAGGAATGACACCCCCCCCCCCCGGAAATGAGTAATTTCCCCCCAGTGTCACCCGAACCCTTGATGAATTATTTGCAGAACCATTTTTGTCTGACACAATCTTTTGCCAATGAGAAAAACTGAGACTCAGACCTTCTGGAAGGAAAAAAGGGGACGAGGTAGGAGGTGGTCACAAGGTCTTTTGAATAGTCATTCAACTCGCCAGACTGTCCTTGGTTTTGGGAGGTTAGATATTTCTAGACAAAGAGCATCTCCAGCCAAAAATCACAAACTTCAGAAGGCAAGGACACCTGATGGTCAATAAAAGTCGAAGCAGGATTTAGCGTACAAATTCATGCTTTCGTCAGCAAGACTTCAACTGAAAAAATCCAAACAACCAAATAACTAATGGGTATAAAATGGTTATCAGTTATTCAATTAAGTGCTCAATTAAATACAATTCCAAAAACATTAACCCATCGCATGCTATATAAAATCACATTCTATAAATAAAAACATTAAAAAACATAACACTGTTTTAAAAACAAATTCATTTCATTTTAGTAACTTAACTTAGTATTAATATAAAGTGTTTTCTTAAAAACAGTATCATTTAAACCAGGTTTACTGTCAGCATCCAATCTCAACTGCCAAAATGTTTCCCTTTGTTCTAGTAAATTTTTGTAATCACCTCCCCTCAAGTCACCATGCACCACTTCTAATACAGAAAATAAAAATGTACACATTCAGAGTGTTTGTTATAATGCACTCCTTTCGTTTAGTCCTAATGTAATAATAATTTTCTCTCGTACTCTCAAACAGAGCCCTGGTAGTCATCCCCACATAAGCGTTGCAACCACTGCAAATACCAATGTAAACAATCCCTCCAGATTTATAAGAGCAAATGCAGAAATTGTAGTATGTGCAGATTTATCCTTAAGGGGCCATATATTATGATTACCCATACTGAACCAACTTTTACAGTTCCAGGGTATTGTTCTTGATTGAACATATGAGAGAACATTGTTATTACATTAGGACTAAAAACGCAAGGAGGGCATTATACAAACACTGTTGAATGTATACATTTTTATTTTCTGTATTAGAAGTGGTGCATGGTGACTTGAGGGGAGGTGATTACAAACATTTACTAGAACAAAGGGAGACATTTTGGCAGCTGAGATTGGAAGCCGACAGTAAACCTGGTTTAAATGAGAATAAAGTGTTTTCTTAAAAACAGGAAGTTAAAAGTTACTAAAATGAAATTAACTTGTTTTAAAACGCAGTACTTATGTTTGTTAATGTTTTTATTTATAGAATGTGATTTTATATAGTATGTGATGGGTTGTTTTTGGAATTGTATTTAATTGATCACTTAATTGAATAACTGATGATTAACTAATGGGCATGGAATTGTATTTAACTGATCACTTAATTGAATAACTGATGATTAACTAATGGGCATAAAATTATATTATAGTTTCATAGTATAGTACTTGGCTATCTGCCCTAGGGCATTTAAAAGCCTAGCCAAAGTGTATGTGGCTTTCGCCACCCCATGTAATGATACAAAAGTGTACAATTTAAATTAAATTTAGTTTACTGTGCCTCTATCTAGCAATGACACAGAGATGACCCCCGGGGTAAACCTACAATCACCCATCCATTCGTCCAGATTTCTCTTGAAGAGAGTCAGTGAGGGGCTCTGCCTAACATGGACAGGTATCCTGTTCCAGAGTGCGGGAAGCCTCTGGGTTATGAATCTGTCCCTCCAGCATGTCCTATTCATATTTGTGCTGAGGTTTAGATCTTTAGCTCTTGTGGCTCTGATGGATTTGGATTTTTTGAGGTGGAGCATGTTCATTAATTCTGAATTGGACATGGCCTTGTACGCAAGGCACAGATCACCTCTGAGCAGGCGGTATGCTACTGAATAGAGCTGGAGCTTTTTCAGTCTGGCAGCATATGACATATGCTGGAGACCCTTGATCCTCTTGGTAAGGTACTTTTGGGGTCTCTCCAGCTGCTGCAGGTGCCGGGTGAGGTACATACCAAATGGGGCATTGTACTCAATCATAGGCCTGATAAGGGAGGAATAAGGGTACAATGACATCCTTTGATCTGGATGTGAATCCCTTCATGATAAGGTGGGCAAGGTAGAAGGTCTTTCTGACCACTTTGGCGACGTGGGTGTCAAATGAGAGGTCACTGTCAACTTAGGTCCCCAGGTCTCCGATTACTTTTTCCGTACTTAATGGATTACCACCTATGTGGTAATTTGTGGGTACTTTGTTTTTTCCAAAGGGGATGACTATACATTTTTTGGCATTTAGTTTAAGGCCATGACTCTGGCACCAGTCGTCTGTTTCGGTGAGGCCCTTCTGGAGGATGCATGTGTCAGCTGGTGTGTCGACTATGGCGCCTAGTTTGCAGTCGTCTGCAAACTTCGTCAGCCACAACCCCCCTATGTTTGCCTGCACATCTGAGAAATAAATGCCGAACAAGAGGGGTCCCAAGACAGAGCCCTGTGGGACTCCACATGTGACTGGCTTAGAGTCTGACATAGCTCCAGCTATTCTGACTTTGTGGGTTCTGTCCTTTAGCCAGTTTGCAACCCATCTTGTGACAAACGGGTTTACATTTAAGCTGTTGAGCTTGTCAATGATGCCTGAGTGGGGTATTGTGTCGAAGGCTTTTGCCAGATCCAGGTAGGCTGTATGAACTGCTTTGCCTTCATCGATGGCTCTAGTGACAGTTTCAAAAAAGTCCACCAGGTTTAAAAGACAGGATCTGCCTTTTACAAAGCCGAACTGGGTAGGGTCAATTGTCTGTAGGTCCCCGATGTCTTTGTTTATGAGTTCCATAATGATCCTTTCCATAGCTTTGCAGACCAGGCTGGTCAAGCTTATGGGGCGGTAGTTTCCAGGGTCTATAGAGGTGCCACCTTTGTGGAGTGGGACCACTGTAGCTGTACGCCAGTGTTCAGGGACGTATCCTGTAGCAAGGCTAAGATTAAACGGCGTTCTTATGTGCGGGTTTAGCTCCTCTAGGAGTTCACGTAGCACGCAACCCGGGACACCGTCAGGTCCCATGGATGCTGTATTTTTAGCTTTGCTGAGGGCAGCTCTCACCTGGACATCTGAGATTTCAGGGAGTTTGCATTCAGCTGAGATATTTATTTCGTCTTTTTGGGGAGAGGGAGGGGAGAAATTTGCACTGAACCTGTCTGCCAGTATGTTGGCAATATCTGTGGGTTCAGTGTATTTTTTGCCGTTATGAACTAACTCTGCACATATCTGAGGGTTTCCGCCCAGGTTTCTAACATAACTGAAGAAGGCCTTGTGATTATCTTCAGTGTCCTTAGCGATTTTTCTCTTGAAGTTGGCCTTTGATGATTTTTATTAGCGAACGTAGTTTTTTGCTAGTGCTGATCAGGGATGCCGCCCCTTTATGGGATTTTGCTCTGTCTTGCAGTAGCTTCCTTCTCTTATTATAAAGTTTGTTTATGGCTGGGGTCCACCAGATAGGATGCCTGCCTTTGGTGGAAAGGGTCTTGGTTTTATTTGGGATTGCATGATCCATGCATTCTTGGAGATGCACGTAGAAAGCATTTGTGAAGGATTCAGCAGTGTGGGATGTGGTTTCCACTGGCCCAGGGGGCTTGAAGGATACCATTTCAGTGCTAAGGAGTGTAAAGTCGGCTTTTGAGAAGTTTCTCACTGTGGTCTTTTGTACTGGGGGTGGAGGTGGGATATGAATATCTAGGGTTATTAGTTTATGGTCTGATCTCACTAGTGAGGGGTATACTTCCGGTGTTGAGCATTTTGTCCCCATGTTTGTGATGATCAGGTCAAGTATATTATTTCCCCTTGTGGGGGAGGTGACTAGTTGTTCCATCACATTTGAGTTGATGAATTCCAGGAACCTTTGGGCTAGGGTGTTGGGGCTTGAGTAATGCACCCAGTCTATGTTTGGGTAGTTGAAGTCTCCCAATATGATGGTATTTGGCGAGACATTCATATCCTCCAGTGTCTTCAGGAAGGCTGAATGGAGTTCCTGAGATTGCGAGGGTGGTCTGTAGCATGCTACAAGTTGTATAGCAGTTTTGCCTATGGTTAGTTGCACATGGATGGTCTCCGATGCTTCGTGCGTTGCCACTAACCTGGAGGTGTGGCTGTCTAATGAATATGGACACTCCCCCTCCTTTTGTGGTTCGGCCCAGGTTTTGGGGCCGAAATGCATGATACGAGGTATAACCTGGTAGGGCTGGGGTGCTCTCAGGAGCCTTAAACCAGGTTTCAGTTACTGCACAGACATAGATGCTCTCCATACTGAGGAGTGCTTCGAGAGCCTGCATCTTGAGATTTAGACTTCTGGCGTTGAGCAGCATTACCCTTAGTTTTTTTCCTTTATTGTTTTCTAAGGTGGTGGGTTTGTCTTTTGAGCCTTGCCTAAAAAAGGCACTAAGGGGGTGGCAAGAGCCTTAGCCAATATCCGGAAGCCCAGTGGTGACAGGTGCAAGCCGTCCCTTGCGAAGCAGCATGGCTTGTCCAGCATGTCACCCCAAGCAGACAGACATTGGATCCCCCTAGAATGACACCAGTAATTGAGCCAATTATTAAAGCTGATCATTTTGTCTTTGTATTGTGGCATCATTCTTGGTGAGGGCAAGATGCTGCTCAGGGTCAGGGTCATACCGGCCTGGGCTACATAATCAGAGAGCTCCTCTAGGTCTCTTTTCATGTAGTCCAAGGAGGTACGTCTCAGGTCATTCACGCCGGCATGGACAATGACGGAGTCATATTTGTACTTGCTTTGGAGTGACCCGAGTTGCTTGTGTTATGTGGCGGATCCTAGCTCCCGACAGGCAGCTCACCGTTACCCTCTCTTTGTTCAGCCTGGTAAGCGGGACGTCTGTGTGTCTGACTATAGAGTCACCTATTACTAGTGTATCAGGCATGGTGTTTCGCCTTAAGGGCTATGACTGTGTACTATGTGTTGCTTGTGCAGAGTTTTGAGGTGGTGTTTTCTTGGATGTCTGCTTTGGGAGCCTCTGTTGTTTCGGTAAGTTTTTTATTAGAGCCTCCAAGTATGTCTTTGTGTTACTATGTGTTTGGTTTGCAGTTGTGGTTGGTTTATGTGAGACTGGGTTTGTTGCGTGTGTGGTTACCTTCCCCTCCTGTCTGGTCTTGCTAGTCCTGTGTTGAGAGAGTTCAGCCTCCAGTTTGGCTATATAGTTGCGTCTCTCACATGTGTTTGTGTTTGTTGGGAGGAGAGGGTTGTCTGTGTACATGAGACAACTGTAACATTGTCTCAGGATTCCCAGATTAACCAGCTGAACTGGAGAGGACATCAGTAATATACCATTCGACATGCCAGAATAGTATAAGGGGGTGATGTGTAACTGGGTCAGAGAGAGGACTTTGAATGGAAGTGGGTATTAGCACGGGTTGTAGGTGGATGTAGTGCTTACGTTAGTTTAAGGGTGCTTCACTTAAAAGAAAGGTTTTATGAGCAAGTTCCAGGCTTATGATAAAGCGAATAGACTGATTTTGTTGAAAGTAGAGCTTTCTTAAGGGAAAAATTGAAGTGCAGACTTGGCAGAGCCAGGAATAGTTTAAGCCTGTTTAACCGGCGCTGCGCTATGCGCACAATCGCGCAAAGCTGCGCAAACACGGATTTTAAACAGGGAACTTCAAAAGAGCTGGAAATGGTCCAAAACGACCAATTACTACAAGCTCTTGTGCTGAGGTCACTCCTTCAGGGACAGATAGGCTGCTCAAGGCTCCCCACTCCCACTGGTGACCAAAGAAACTTCCTTCTATCCAAGTAAGGCAATGGACAGCACAGGAACTACACCACAGTCCAGAATACAGCAAAGCCTGTATACTGGTCTAAACTAGTCGAGAAAGGCGGGAAAACAAGGATTTTTTTTTGTTTTTTAGGTTAAAAAGTACACAGAAATGCAGGAAAAACAGTAATAAATCATTATTATTATTTGGTTGTTTTAATTTTTCTGATGAAGTCTTACTGACAAAAGCGTGAATAAAGGTTTTGTATGCTAAATCCTGCTTCTCCGACTTTTACTGACCATGACGTATCCTTGCCTTCTGAAGTTAGTGGTTAGTTTTGGCTGGACACGCTCTTCTTCTGGTCGAGTTTCCTTGGTGCATGTGTCTTTATGGATGAAGTGGAGAATGACCCTCTATTGGAACTTTCTGTACACCCTACACCTTCGGTGGGGGACACTGGATTGTTGAAGTTATTGGTTGCTACCATGACTGACATAAAGAAATCTTTGAGCTTGTTGCTTAACAGACAGAGCTAAAAATTTACCATCCACTGAATTGTTTTGAGAAAGAACAAGTTACGGTGGTAGATTTAAACCCCACTGATTCACTGTAAACAATTTTGCAGTATTCGGTCTGTTTTGGACAGTCTGTATGATCCTTTTGGTAAAGCTAACTACAAAACAGCAAAAGTTAAAATTGATGAATATCATGAGAAGTGTGAAACTCTGAGTAGACTGCTGAAGAAGCATAGGTCTTTAGACCTTGAGAACTAATACTTTGATAGGTGCTTGGAATTGGCTGTGGTACCGAAAGGGCTAAGATTTTTCAAGTGCCCGAACGGTATCACCTCAGAATACCCTTTTTTCAAGAACTATTTTTGTTTTTTAATAATGCGGGTCTTCAATTACTCAAATTATTAAAAGTGAACAATGTTAAAAAGATGGAAGCACTGAAACCGGAAATTTTGAAAATGGATGAGGAGGTGAATTTGCTGTCCAAGAAGTTCAGTAATGGAACTATGAGTTAGTGTTAAAAGAAATGGAGCAGCACGAAAGCGATTTAGTAACTCGTAAACATCATAAATTGCTGAGGAATATAGCAGCGTATGAAAATAATACTGCTTATGAGACATTTGATCCTTTGCATCAAAGAAGCAATAAAAATAAGAATTTTAGTTCCTCGTGGGGTTCAATGAAGGTTAACAACAAAAGTCATACAACTTTAAACAGAGCCACCAAGTTTAATTTACCAGGTAACCGCCAGAGGCTTAACAACCTTACAAAAGCCTCGGCTGTAGTCACAAGGTTTTTCAACAGTGGGAGGGCAGAGTCCGTTCCTGCTAGTGACGAGAATGCCATGGCGGACGAGCAGTTAACCAGCAGTCCTACTGTTATTTCTATCAAAACAGGTGAAGATGGGCCAAGTAGAGCTAGAAAAAAAAAAAAAAAAGATTTTTTTATTGAAAAGGGAGACCAGGACGACCAGGGGGACAGCAGTGAGAACAAGGGAGCAAATGACTTGTAAGTCGCCTGCGGATGACCAATAAAGAAAATAACTGGTAACTTTGACTTAATTAACTTATCTGATACTGTTTTTACCAAAACACAAGAGCAAGTGCTCAGGTATGGTTTTGGGTTTGTGCCTACTAACAGGGCGGAATACGAGAAAGTTGCTATAGATTTTAAACAATACACTAGACAATTGAATTTGCAATATTTGTTTAAAAATGTAAGCGATGTGTCTGTTGAATTTAAAAAGCCGTCATGCTTTACTAATAATTTATGTCACACATTGAGCGTATTTGAAGAAATGTGCCTACATGACTTTAAGGATTGTCTTGGCAATAAGCATAGAAAATGGCTTGACAATTTATCTAGGGATGAACGTATAGCACTGAATGAACTTAAAAGTTTTAACCATCTAAGATATATGAAGAATGATAAAGGCGGAAACACGGTTATCATGAATATCGAACAATATAATAAAGGCATGTTAAAATTATTATCTAACAAGGAAGATTATGCACAGACCACTATGCAAACTATTGAGCTGAGTTATAAACATATTCATGTTTTTCTTTATGAACTTTTAATAGCTCAACAAATTGATTTGGAGTTGTATAACTTTTGTGTTATAAAAAAAACACGAGAGTGGGAGTGCTATTTGGCATCCCTAAAACACATGAGAGAGTGTCACAGACCCTACTTCTAGACCGATAGTGTCTTCCCCTCAAGCCATAACTGACAGTATTTCCCTAGTTACAGATGTGGTCTTGAAACCAGTGGTTGTTAAGCTGAGGTCCCATTTAAAAGACTCTTGGGACTTCTTGGATAAAATCAGGAATTTTTCTCAAGGGTTTGAGTTTAACAGTGACAAATATTTAATGGTGACTATAGATGTAGTTTCCTTATTTACGAGAGTATTTCCCATTCAGAAGGGGTAGAAGCAGTAAGATAATTCCTGTGCAAAAGCACTGCTTTGGGCTGGATTAAAATAAATTTATTGTATGAACTAATTGAATTGGTATTTACACTAACTTTTTTTCTTTTTAACAGACGTTATTATAAACAACTGAAAGGGAGTAGCAATGGGGTCTCCGGCAGCCTCAGCGTACGTTAATATAGTAAATGGCCTTTTGGGAAACTACTGTATTGGTACATTTATTTGATAAATACAGAGTTTGATATTACTCTAGGTTTGTGGATAAACTGTTTTTTTATTTATTTTAGAAGCCACACTTAGTGAAACTGATGACTTTGTATTCGATATTAACAACACCTCAGAGTACTTTAAGTTTGTGAAAGGTGAATGTGGCTTTAGTATAATTTTTTTAGATGTCAATTTGACATGGAATACAAACGACAATGTTTTTGATGGATACATACATTACCAGAGTAACCATCCTACTTTTATTAAGAAGAACATTCCCAAAGGCTAGTACAGTCGGGCTAGACGGATGACTACCCAAGAAATTGATGCTCCTCTTGAATTTGAGTATATAATGTTTCTGGCTAGATGTTATGATTTGGCGTATTTGTTGTCAATAAAGGAAGAAGTACTAATCGAAAGAAACTATGTATATCCACCTATCCTTAAAAAAAACCTTTAGTATATGAACAATTTACATCAGGGGATTCTCAAGACAAACAGTTGTATTTAGTATGGATATGACCACTGACTGTTCATTCATCAGGAACATTGTTTATAAAAATTGGAGAAATTTGGAGCAGAACAAAGACCTGATAGAGGTTATAGGGACTAAGCCAAGGTTTGTTAATCGAAAAACATGTATTATGAAGAAATTGTTGGAAAGCAACAACACAAAAAGAAATGTTACTTTGTTACAAAATGTTCATAAAAAAGGCATGTTTAAATGCGGAAATTGCAGTATATGCAGATTTATCCTTAGGTTCATAGGTTCATACTAGGCTATCTGCCCTAGGGCATTTATAAGCCTAGCCAGAGTGTGTTTGGCTTTCGCCACCCATTTTAAATTAATTTTGCTATGCCCTTTTTCGAGGTTAGTAAACTGTGCCTCTAACAGTGACACAGAATGAGGGGCTATATATTATGATTCCCCATACTGAACAAACTTTTACAGTTCCAAGGTATTGTTCTTGTAAATCTAGAGGGATTGTTTACATTGGTATTTGCAGTGGTTGCAACACTTACTATGTAGGGATGACTACCTGTATGAGAGAACATTATTACAGTAGGACTAAAAACGAAAGGAGTGCATTATGCAAACACTCTGTTGAATGCATTAATTAAAAAAAAAAAATATATAT
Organism: Protopterus annectens; assembly: GCF_019279795.1. Taxonomy (NCBI): domain Eukaryota; kingdom Metazoa; phylum Chordata; order Ceratodontiformes; family Protopteridae; genus Protopterus; species Protopterus annectens. The sequence goes on along the minus strand of NC_056749.1, from coordinate 749,505,624 downwards.
ATATATATATATATATATATATATATATATATATATATTCTGTATTAGAAGTGGTACATGGTGACTTGAGGGGAGGTGATTGCAAAAATTTACTAGAACAAAGGGAGACATTCTGGCAGTTGAGATTGGATGCCGACAGTAAACCTGGTTTAAATGATAGTATTAATATAAAGTGTTTTCTTAAAAACAGGAAGTTAAAGGTTACTAAAATGAAATAAAATTTGTTTTAAACACAGTGCCTGTTATGTTTTTTAATGTTTTTATTTATAGAATGTGATGGGTTAACGTTTTTGGAATTGAATTTAATTGACCACTTAATTGAATAATTAATGATTAATGGGTATAAAATGGTATTATTTTGGTTGTTTGAATTTTTTATGATGAAGTCTTTGCTGACGAAAGTATGAATAAAGGTTTTGTACGCTAAATCCTGCTTCTCCGACTTTTATTGACCATCAGGTATCCTTGCCTTTTGAAAGTTAGATATTTCTCTTTGGAACCCTCTTGCCATTTCTTCTTAAATGTCGGTTTACAAAGATTTGTCAAGTCTGTTTAATTTCATTTTTTTTTGCCAAAATTGAAAGAGAACATAGGAAAAATTCCTTGGACAATTTGGAAAAGGATGGCTGAAATATCTTAGAGATTCCCTGAATCAGCTTGCCTCTTTCATCAGCCTTTTGCAGAAGCAGAGAGGCCACACACTAAATCTCTATCCAAGGGAAAATTTAAAACCTCATTTTTAACATCTGGGAGGTTCTAAGAATGCAGCCAAACCAGTGGCCATAGTCCTGGAGAAGTATCAACAAGGTCATATACACACAAAAAAACAATGAGTAGTCACCAGTGCAAAAGAAGAAACTGAGATATTTAAAGCAGATTTTTCTTCACAAGAAGAAACTGCAGATAAAACATTCCTCGTCAAGTCGTACTTTCACAATTTGTCATAAAAAACATAGTGTGACAATTAAAAAATTGAAAATCAAAGTTGCAGAAGTGCGCACTTTTACACCAACCCTATTAAATTTCCCAAGGAGTAGGACTGGAATTAGCCAAGTGCTTAATGAGATCAACTTAAAGTTACAAATGGTGGGAATATTGTAAAACATTTTAAGAGACTGAGGAACTTTATACATCCTACCTGCCATTTTAGGGGCAACTGGTGGACTATCAAAAAGTGTGGGTTCTAGAAAATCTTCTGTAACAACACACAGAGTTTCTTGAAGGACTGAGAAACCTCAGTCATCAGCCACTGAAAACACTGGCACATACTACCAGTAGTCTCAGAGAGAAAAAAATAAAATAAAACACCCACAGGGAGAATCAGACACTGAGCTCTCCTCAGGGTCTGGATCAAAAATCCAAACAGGGAAAAACCCTGCATCTTTCTGTTCAAATTCAGAATCTTGAATCTTCACAAAAAGAGGAATCCCTCCTTTCACCAGAAACTAATTGACAAGGAGGAACACAATGGCTTGAATTAAACCCTGAGCCAGACTCAGTAAACTATTCACGTCTAAGGAAATATGAGGAGTAGAAGATACAGGTTTGGTTTTCTGTATCTTTTTGACAGGAAAAATGGGGTAAGCTATGTTACTAATGACAGCTGCTTCTCCATGACGGACACAGCATTCTGACAACAGAGAGACATTCCAGGTTCCTTCTCCTAGGACCGACAAGACGTGCTCCTCCTTGCTCACTGAGGTTATTCCAACATGGCTAGCCCCTGGTCCATAGCGGAAGCAGATCTTATACCAGTGGGATCCAGGGTAAAAGATGAGAGCTCTAAGACACAAATGGCAGCAGCAGAGTCACCCACTTATGACTGAGGCAAATTGCTAGCCTGCTGTTGTGGCAAAACACTGCTTGCTTAACTTTTTCTTTTTGTGTCTGAAAGGATGACAGACTACGTTTCAATGGTCTGTTGCACGGTCAAGCCAAAAATGGTGCCCCTTTCCTGGGGAAGACAAGCAGCAACTGCCAGTAAAATTATCAATCCACAAAAGTTAGTTTTTTGACAGAGAAACAGTGAAAAGCACTTTACAACACTGTGTCAAGCCCAAATAGGAAAAATAAACAATTTCTCCACAGAAAATAAGTTTCCAGTTTCAGTTAAGTTTACAATACTTTTAAAATGACAGAAAAAAAATAAATAAGCGCTCCATTTAAACATATGTTAGTCAGGAGACAGACAGTATGTTAAAACAGAACACTCCTAGCTTTAAAATAACCTTCCTGAAGAGGAAAGTGATAGAACATCGATGAAAATTGTGAACTGAAAGTCCCACCCCCCAAAGACAACTTCTGTCCAGCAAAGAAAAGAACAAGATGACAGTCAATCCTCAACAGCCTTAGTGGAGAGTACACTTTAGCAGCAGTAAAGCTCTGAAGGGCAATTCCTAGGCATAGGCACAACTGGACTAAGAAGTCTCGAGCCTTGACCAACAACGCCCTTGTGGAGGCGGTGAGGAGCCAATCATCCAGGTACAGAAAGACCTGGAACCACTGCAAACTGAGCCAAGCTGCTACAACTGCCATGCACATGGAAACAGCAAGAAGAGCAACGTAACAGTGGAGGAGGGGGTGGAGAGCTGTAACAATCACAAGGGAAATCAGCAGCAGTTTGTAACAAACAGAAAGCTATGTAAGTACAGCAGAATCGATGACCTTTACAACAAAATTAGAGTATAAACAATCTGTTACGGCCACAGATCCTGCAGCAAAAGCTCACAATACTACCACTATTCACTGCTGTAAAATAAAGCTACAAAAACTTTGGTACCCGACCAAGCAGAAATTACACACAAGTAACTTTTTACATTAAACAAACAAAACAGCTTAAAATTTACAAAAGCTATATAAAGACATAAGCACTTGAGGTGCATCTGAAACATGCAATGAAAACTGAAATAACGCATTTTTTCCTTTCCTGATGAAAAATCTCACAGTTCAAGGCTTTCCACATTTCTGAGAGTCCAAATATATACATGGAAGTTCTTTAACAGAGAACTTTATATTCCACATAAAATAATATGAATCACAAAATTAAAAGTGGATTTATATGCTGGAGATATAAGTAAATGCAAATGGGGAACACATTTCTGTTTAAAGTACAAAACTTGGAAATTACTGGGAACAAATACAAGCATTTGTTCAAGCAGTACGGAAAGACAATATTAAGCTTACAAAAAAATAATATTCCAACACTGGCAGCTGCAAATGCTAATAATTATTCCTTTTCTTAAAAGGATATTAGCTATGAAAAAACATGGAACTAGTTAAAAGAAACAGAGCCTAAATTTACACAATTTCTGTTGTGCCTCCTGGAAATCCACGATAAAGAAAATGGAACAGCATATCAGAAAAACATTACATTATGCTCAAAAGTAACAGCAATTTTGGAAATATATAACCATGGTGCAACATCAAATGAACAATTTTTTTTTTGTTATATAGAATATTGTACTTATGAAGAATTTGCATAGCCGTTTAATAGCTCAATAGTGAGTACAATGGTTTTACATAATGGTTACAAGAACTGCAAACTGTACTGTGAAACTAAAACAGTACTATAGTGCGCAAAGGAGACTAACAAAAGATTTATTTAGCGTAAAACTTTTACTTGCCACTTTTGTAAAACAACTTCATCGTGAATTGTACTAGGAGATTACTTCCAAATATGCATGGTTTGCTTTGTGCGACTTTTAATGTTGCAACCATTAAAAGCCTTATGAGAGAGAGAGAGAGAGAGAGAGAGAGAGAGAGAGAGAGACAGAAACTAGGATGTTATATAATTCTAAACAGTCAACCAAGCAAACTACACTTGAAGCAGCCAGTTCAATCCTACTGACAAATTCTCTATATGCATCTTCTATACTGACAAACATTAATAAATCACATCTAGAGACATGAACAGTCAAGTCTGCTGCCAATCTTAATAAGAGAGCACATCTTTGACTCTGTAGAAAAAGAAATGGCTACACTTTCAGGACACTTGCGTACTAACTCATTTTAAGTTCATACATTCCTATATAAAAATAAATAAATGCCTGACAAATTACTTAACCAAGGTATACACACAAAGAACAGACTATTAAGATCCACCAATCTAGTCATTACCAAGTCTAATAATCACTTTGGTAGCTCCCCATAATCTGCAGCGATATCTTAACCATGGACCTCTCTCTCTCCCACCTAACAAAAGACCTATGCCTAACATATTTTTAACCTTATTGAAAAAGTATCTAACTAATTATTGGGTCTGAATCTGCACGCGATAACCACTGACCTGTTAATCAACAAACAAACCCTGAACAAACAAACTCGTATTTATTTATGTGAAGATTCTTGTAATGATGCTGCACATTTTGTGCCCATTTATATATTCACTGGGTCTGCAAATCATGTGTTATCATTTGAATATTTTTCTCTTTATGTAACATTGTATGTTTGTCAGCAGCTTATTTCTCTGGGACTTAGACTATCCTTGTTAACATATGAAAATACAATAAATAAATAAATACTGCTTTTCCCTTAGTGTTTGAAGGTTAGTGGAACTTGCCATAAACCTTTAGCTAGGTCCATAGTGCTTAAAAAACTTAGCCTGGGAATAATACTGAATTATAAGTGAATATTTTTAATTTTTGGAAATAAACAATTTGTACAGATATACTCCAAATGGACAACAATAAATTGGGACTACTCAACACATCCTGGGATTCTTCTACAACTTCAAGCTTAAGCATTTTCTGTACCACTTCCATAACTGGCACTGGGGAGCACCCTTGGCATTGGGACTCCATATCTGGTACGGTTTCAAACTTATCTTTCTCAACAGACGTGGTTTCTGCATTGCGCTCATCAACCTTGGTCCAACCAAACCACTCCGAGAACATTTTCTTATAGTCACAGCACCTAACAACTAAACCATGTGAGCTGGATACCCCCCTCCCCAACACTACAAACTTATTTAGTTCTAGTCACTGAATGACTGACAATGCTTCCCCTATGTTGGCTTCAGGACATGCTGTAGTAACCTTAACTTCTTCTGCAAACATATGTACTAGAGAAACTTTCTGTATGAGATTTCAGAACATTTAAGTGGCACAACTGTTATATTCTCCTTCCTCCCCTGTTCTTTTAATTTATAATTTATTTCACTTATTTTTTCTACAAATTTCAAAAGGTGCTTAGTACTTTTAAAGGTGATGTTTTCCTCCGCCTAGGTTTATTTTGTTTTATCTAGAAAATTTAAGGTGTGTTTGCTATACAGCACGTTAAATGGAGTGAACCCTGAGGATTTGGGCATTTACCTTCAAGTTATAACAGAATATGGGGGCAGCTGATCTCATTGTTTTCCCATCCACTTCCATGGTCTTCCATAACATTAGATTTGAAAAATCTTAAAATATAGTTCAGCTAGCCAAACTAATATTCGTCCACAGCTATTCTCAGCCATTTTGCTTTAAATACTAACAAAGTTAATTGACTACTATTCGCAGGAACTCCTATCCTCAGAAATTGGACAGTACTAGTTCTTTTAGTATGAATGTTGTAGTGGCTCTTCTTCAGAGTACTACCTCAGGAAATTTAGCAGGCAATACTGATGGCCCTTGCTCAGTTTTACAACTAGGCCATTAATGCACATGGTTATTCATTTGAATTGGGCACCCAGAATGGCTAGTGGTATCAAATGGCTCCCAAACTCTAGGTTGGGTGCTGTTCCTTGATATTTGGGCAAGCTGTAAAAAGGTTCTCTACATCCTTCATAATACTAGCCCAGTATAATCTAGCTAAAATCCTAGCTTTAGAATAGTCCATTCCTTAATGGCTACCCAAAAATGTGTCTATGTTCCAACCTCATTACAAGTGTTCTTAAAGACGCTGGAACTAACAACTGGATTAGTGCCATTTGTTTTTCTTTAGCTTACAAAAGAGGTAGTGTCTTAGTTCAAAGTATGGATGTGAAACCAAGCTGTTCTCTCTCCTGCTTTTCCATCTTCTCATTCTCTCTCTTTCTCTAGGTCTACTTACTGAACCGTCTTTCCACTGGACTTTTTTTAAATGAACATGCGTTATCCAGAGGTCAGTCAAGTAAATACTACTTTATTCAGTATTCTCACATGACATGGAGGTTATGACCTTTTCTCTTCTATACACAGGTACATATTAATCTCAATCATCCTCTAAAAAGGCAACTCACAAAAATAATTTTCTTTCACCGGGGAGGAGGATAAATCTATTGAAATGGAAAAATTCTTAATTTCTTTAGAGAGAGTCCTTCTAAATGGCTCTCAGCTTTGACGTAGCACAGAGAAGCTTAAAACATGACTCCTCTTCTCCTTTTCTTCAGCATGAGATTCACCAGTTTCTACACCTAACTTCCCTTTGTATATTCTTAACTACAGACTCTTGCCAGTCAGTTATGACAAAAACCTTTTATACTACAACTACTGGAGTCTGTTGTTAAAGCTCAACTTTTCAGTCTCCACACGGACGTCTTTTACTAATCTAATTACTGGAATCCTTTGAAAAGAGTGACCGTTCCTGTTGCCTCCACAATGGTTTAATTTTACTGCTTTAACTACTGGAGTCTTTTCATAAGACTTAGTATCAGACTTATTAAACCCTTCCATGAAGGGTCAACATTTTTCTATGGCCAAAATTTCCAGAATATCACACACATCATTTACAGGAGGTTCTAGAACAGTTTTAAAGTAAGCATTCAGACTTTTTTTTTACTTTACTTTTTAATATCTCACTAGTCTGTCCATAATGAATACCTATTTAAGAAACGTAAAAGATTTAGCTTCAAGTTGAAATCCAGCCCTTCTCAAAATGTCCATTTCAGTTTTTAGTACTTGCGTGCATAAGAACTTTTTCAAGTCCATATCAGCCTTCAAGGAGTCCATGGTTAAAGAGGATGATGAAGCTCTAGCCTGCTTGACTTTGGGGAGAGCTATTTCCAACTGTCTACCTTTTGAATGCCACCTGAAAGGCTTCTACATAATTGTCCTTCCCCTTGTTTCTTCAGAACTGTGGAAAGTCATGGGAGGCACTGGAAGCACTTGCAAATGAATCACTTCTTCCCATATTAGGGAATGTATAGGTTCATAGATGTTTACTAGTCTAAAGACTACAATGGCCTTTTTAAGCCTAGCCATTCATCCCAGATCTCTGACAAGTTCCGATACCTTGATAAGTGTAAGCATGTGCCTGGGAGAGGAACTATTTACAGGTTACCCGTGTCCACTACAGACATAGATGCTAAACTAGGGATGAATTTCCAGTTTCCCATCCAATTGTCCGAGCTGCACTTGAATTGGGTTTGGGAGGAGCTCTGCTTCACATGGATGGGGAGCCTGTTCCATAGACGAGATAGGCATGTACATACCTATCTCTCCAGCAGGTCATATTTAAATCACAGACAAGGTTTAAGTCTCTAGAATGGGTAATTCTGGTGCTGTTTTGTGGATATGCAGGAGGTGCATCAGAGTGGGGTCTGATAATGCCCTGTATGCCAGGCAAAGATCTCACCTCAAAAGCCTGTAGGAGACAGAATACAGAGATAGGGCCTTCAGATGGTCTGCACAGGACATATTACTTACGCCCTGCATTTTTCTAGTGAGGAACCACTGTGGGCATTCCAACTGTTGGACATGCCTGGTTAGTTACATACCAAAGGGGGCACTGTACTCAATGATAGGTCTGACGAATTGACGAATGCCGAACACAAAGGAACAATGACTTACTTTGACTTAAATGCCATACCTTTATTTATAAGTTGTGCAACACAGAATGATTTCCTCACAACTGTAGACACGCAATGACCAAAGGCTAGACTACTACCTGTGTGTGTCCCCAAGTCCCTGACTACTGGGTCAACTCTAAGGGACAGGCTGTCAATAGGACCGTTACCAGGAATGGATGATGTCCCAAAGGATACTATTATGCATTTCTTGGCATTTAGTTTCAGTCCATGATTTGACACTAGTTATTTTGTCTGTGTCAGCCCCTCCTGGAGAACATTTGCGTCAATGTGAGATTCAATGATAGCTCCTAATTTGCAATCATCTGCAAACTTAGTTAGCCAGAGACCAATGACACTGGCCTTGACTTCTGAGAAGTAAATGCCAAAAAGGAGTAGTCCAAAGACTGATCCCTGAGGGACTCCACTTGTGACTGGCAAGTCGGGTGACATACGAATTTGTACTAAACCTCTTGAGTTTGTCAACAATGCCTTGGCCAGATCAAGGTAGGCAGTGTGAATGATTCTGCCCTCATCCATTGCTTTGGTGACATTCTCAAAGTCTACCAGGTTGAGTATACATGATCTGCCCTTGACGAAACCAAACTGGGTTGGGTCCAGTGTCTGTAGGTTTACTACATCTCTACTGATCATCTTCATGATAATTCTTTCCATGCCTTTGCATACAAGACTAGTGAGACTTACGGGTCTGTAGTTTCCAGGTATCACCTGCATGCTCTTAAATATAAATCAACAAACTGCAGATGGTGCAGAAAAAGAGCACCATTTTGTGAGTGCAGAATAGATGTCATTTTGTGAAAGAAGCCCTAAAAGGGGAATATCACTGTGTGCCAATGGCTGACACCACATCCCACATAATTTCCCAAATGGAACTTCTCAGCTGCATCTGGATTTATGAAACCTTCAACTTATGTAATTTCGTATATTTGCAAACTATCTTAAAAGCTTTATTTACTGCAACCAAGTTATAGCTCCCCACAAGACATCATATGGATAGCAGACTATAGCCATTTCATTGTACATCCAGGACTTGTTCAACCTTTGCAATGTACACATGGAATTCTCTTCCATCTAAAACCAAAGCAGCAGCCATTGCCAAGTTTCACTTGGGCATTAAATCATAACTTCACAAACAAGCCTCAAGAACATGAGTGGATTTAGTTACACTGTAACATACTCATTACAGCTGCTTTCTTCCACCTAATCATTGCTGTAAAGCCTCCATCTAGACTGTTTAGTTAACAATTAGGAAATGGATCTAGATATAGATTCACGAGCCATTCTTCTGTATCATAAGCACACAATGTACAGTTTACAGTTGACAATCTACCTATAGCAAGTCTTTAGGATGTGGAAGGAGCCACAGAACCCAAAGAAAACCCATACAAACACAGGGAGAACAGATACTTCACAGTAAGAGGTTCTCAACTGGCGTTCCTTCTTCGTGACAGTACTACTCATTGTACAGGTGTCTTACTCTTGTAACTTACAAGGTTTCCTCAGACAGATGAAGGATACAGGCCAATTCATTCCCTGATTTACTGAAAAACTGCAATCACTGAAAATGTCCATTCTTTACATGTTTTATTTCAATCACACCACCAAGGTGACAAATGTGAGAAGGCGCCCTGCTCCCAGCTCAGGTACATTAACACTAAAATCTCCCTAACATCTCTATTCATGCCTTCATCTACATTTACTCATCCAGGTAAATCTGTTGAAAATCTTTACTTCCCTTACCGCTCATCTATGTATTTTTTTCTTTCTCCTACTCCCATTCCAGCTTAAGTAACAATTAAGACAGTTTGAAACAAAAAGACTCACACAAAATCAAAAATGACAAAGTGCGCATTACTTGCTCTCATACCCACCTTGCTTGCTAACTGTGCTTCAATTTGTGACGTGTAATGTTAGCAAAAAACTCGAAAACTTGTACAAGTGTGTCTCTAACTTCATCTCAGCTTTACATTGCGATACAGGCACAGGGCAGGTGAGTGTAAATGGTCCACTGAGTTCTGTGCACTATCCAAGCGACACATTAAATAAAACTAAAATACAATCTTTTTAAGAATTAAATAAAACTAAAATACAATCTTTATAGGAATAAAACAATACAATTATCCATCTTATTAATATAACCATTTATTAACTGAAGAAATAGCTGTTATTAAACCTAATGTCATTTTTGGTCCGGTTCATTCACCTGTACAAATATATTCTTGTATAATGTGCATGCCTGTCCCAATATATGCACATTTTTTTCTATTTACCTTTTGCTTACTGAGATCCATCACAGAGCATGTACAACAGCATTAAATGTAAATCAACATATAAATACCATGTGTATATTGTTAACATAAATTAGTCAGATGCTATACACAGAAACTTGCCAGATCACTGGATGAAAGAACTCAAAAAGAGTTCACTTCTATCGAGTCCTGGCTAGAAGCCTCATATCTCCAACTAAATATTAAGAAAAAGTAAAGTTGTGCAAAATCATACCATAACAATCAATGTTCTTCCCTTCTTTAAGGAATACTGCAAAAGCAAAGAGATGTCCAGCCCCAGGCAGCCCATTGCTTGGCCTATGCAAATGAGCTTAAAAGTGATCTTGTTTACGCCACGTCACATTTAAGTGCCCCACATAGATAGTAGGTTATAAAAGGGACATATGGATGCAACTACCCAGAACTGAATTGCCCCAGGAGAGAACAATCATCATTGGACAAAGGTGTCCATGCATATACAGAAGGGAAAAAGCAAAATAAAGAAGGGGGTGGGGTTTGAAGAGTGAAGAGAAGGACATCTACTGTTATGGTAACAGTTTACACAAATGTACCATGTCCTTCAATATCACTGTTGCAGTATTCCTTAAAGAAGAAGTAGTGTGAAAAATCTCAAGAAACAGAATGGGAGGTGGAAGGCTGAAAAGAGCCCTCAGCAAACCCACATAAAATGGTTTCAGCAAACTCTTCTCGGGCCCTAGAAACCATATCCAACTTATAATGCTTAGTTAAGGTAAGGTATGCACTGAAGACACAGTAGCAGCTTCAATGATGGAATTGGTGTCCAACCCCTTGAAGAAGGCGCCAGAAGAGGCAACAGCCCTAGTAGAATAAGCTCTAACAGAGACAGAGACTTGCCATGAAATGAACAAAAAGAAATGGCCTTAGACACCCATGAGGAGATGGTTTGCTTTGAAACAGCCAAAGACCTGGGATGAAAAGAAACAAAAAGATGAGCAGACTTACGAATAGTCCTAGTTTTATCCAAACACCTGATCTGTGCAAATCCAAGGTATGCAGGAACCAATCACTAGTAGACTAAAGAGAAAGGAAAAAGGAAGGGAGTTGTACAGACTGATTTAAAGACAACTCATTTACCACCTGGGCATAAAAGAAGGATTACTAGGAAGAGACTCCCTGTCCCCGTGGAAAAAAAAAACAAAAAAGGAGGAATGGCCATAAGGGCCTGGAGCTCAGAAACCCTCCAAACAGATGCAAGTGCCAGCAACAAAACAGTCTTCCAGGTACAATTTTGCAAAGCAGAATCTTCACGCTCAAAAGGAGTCAGAGTCAATTTTTCCAAAACAAAATTAATGTCCCAGTGAGAAGGAATAGGTTTTCTTGGAGGCCTAATATGTAGGACACCTTTTAAGAATTTGTTTGACCTCAAAACGAGAAGTCAAAGGAGGAGTCAAGGAATGAAAAACAGAAATGGCTGACAAACTGGCCTCCATGGAAGGATAGGTCAAGCTAAATTGGAGCATCTCACACAAATAAAACAAGTAAATTAAAAAAATAAATAAAAAGACAAAAATAACACCATTGGGGCACTTATCTGGTGCTGCTAAATAGTCAATAAAGCAACAAAATGTTCAAACCAACTGAAAACAAAAGCATTCGAACTGGCGGCAAAAGTAGTTCAGGGTAGTTGTGTCCATATGTCCCTTTAATCCCATTTGTTTTGCACAAGGAACATAAATGTGATGTATGGCATGAACAAGATCTCTTTTGAGCTTATCTATACTGGCCAAGCGACAGGCTACCCTAGGGTGGGGCATCCTTTCTTTAAGGAATACTGCAAGTGTTACATAGAAGGACAAACTCAGAAACATACCTACAATGGGGCCAGGCCCAAGCGGAGGATGGCCCGCCTGTTGTAGAAGGAAGTAGTAATCCACAAAAACTTACAGGTCAAAGAAGTCAGAAAGATGATAAAGTGGACTACTGAGGATAAGAAAGAAACAATGTATTGTTACTATTATGCAGAAAACCCAGAATTTCTAGACGCAAGATATCCAAACGACTAAAAGTGAAATTATAGGAAAGAAAAATACTTCCACAGGAAAAATTGCCAGAAGCTTCAAATGAAAATTTGTGTTCATTAATACAACAGATTTGTGAAAAAACAGTATACAGATCAAGAAACTTAGATTTGTTTGGAAAAAGAAGCATTTGAGGAAGTGTGAAAATACAAACAACAAAACCTAGAGATATCTAAACAGTATAAAAAAGAAATATGGACATGGGAAAGAAAGAGAGATTTGATATGGTGCGATTTTTATACAAAGTAGAAAGCTAAATTAATCAATATAAAGAAGGTAGCCCCCAAAGACATTCAAATAGAAATACAGGCAAAGGCATCCAGATACGGAAAATTTCACAATAAAAAAAGTAACACCACAAAGAGGGACAGTAGAAAAGAAGATTAGTAAAGTAGAAGTTAAAAAAATAAAAGTTGAAGTTAAAGAGGGCCTGTGAAGTTAAGGATTTGGTGTAGACGATCTAACACAAGTTACATCACAGAATGATGAAGTGAGCCCCCAAAGTAAGGAGAAGCAGGAAGATCAAGAGACATCTAAAGAAAAAATATGGACATGGTAAAGAAAAAGAGATTTAATAGGGTGTAATACTTATGCAAAGGAGAAAGCAAAAACTAACCAATACAAAAAGAGCAGTACCGCAAGATATTTGAAGAGAAATACAAGCAAAGGAATCCGGACATTGAAAACTTTACAATACAAAAAATAAGAAGGCAAAGAGAAAAAATAGAAAAACAGATTAGTAATAGAGAAGTTAAAGAAATAGAAATGGAGATTATGGAGTACCTGTGAAGGATTCAATGTAGAATGTAGAAAATCGAAGTCAGAAAGCACCACAACAGGATACAGCAATGGCTATCCAAATTAAGGGGAAACCAGTGGAACAGGAAGCAATTGATCAGGTGCCATATGAAGATATTTTGGAGGCTTCCACAGAAAATCACTGTAAACGTTCACTTGAAGCTAGACAGCAAGGGAAGGAACAGGACACTGTGGAAACTCTGATGCAGTCAATGTTGAGGAATGATAGGCCAGTGAGTTCCCATATGACAGAGCAACAGATGGCACAGGATGAAATTGAAGAGAATGTTTCACAAGGAGATGCTACAGAACTTTGTATAGAATGCCCACGGGAATTGCAAAACAAGGGATGTGCCCTTAGTTTGGAAGAAAATGAGCTAAGAGAGGAGTTGCGCGATTTAAAAGACATCGACAGATATAGGAAAGAAATAGACTGCAGAAGGTCAATAAAACACAAAAAGTCGGAAGTCTGATAAAACAAATTAACACAGTAATTATGACTGTTCACAGAGATCCTTGCGATATAACAGAAGTAAACAGGATATATTACTGAGCAGCTAAATTAATAACTGATAAAGTACTACCACAAGAACACAGGGTAGTCAAGGAAAGGAAGGGGAGAAGTCGAATACCATCATGGAAGTATCAAATAGATAAAACTATAAAGGAATTAAGATAAGAAGTGTCACTGTTAGAAGACTATAGAAGAGGAAATAGATCAACAAAAATACTAAGATAGATAGATATGATAAAAGCAATGTGCAAAAAGTACAAAATAAGCAATTTACTGATGACCCAAAAAGAGTTTATAGAGAATTAGGAAACAAGGCAAAAGGAATTGAAAGACCGCAAAAAAAAAAAAAAAAAAAAGATAAATTTTGGAGAAGTATCTATGAAGAGCATGTGGAACATAAAGATGCTAAATGGATAGCAGAAGTAAAAGAAGAAATAAGAAGTTTAAAGGTACAGGATATGAAATGGGGTGAAGTAACAGCCAGAGAGACTGAACAAAGTTAAGAAAAGCATCTAACCGGAAAATGCCAGGGCCAGATGCAGTACCTAATTTTGGTTAAAAGCATCAACATCTTTGCACAAAGATTTAGCCGTAAGAACTATTTATATGCGCATCCCGAACAGACATCAACCTGGCTAACAAGAAAATCAACGCTCCTACTTGAGTGAACCTGCAAGCTACCCTAAAAATTATAGGCCAATAACTTGCCTTCCGACGAAATATAAACTATACATGGGAACTGATGCTGACAGAGTTTATAGTCATTTAGAAGAAAACTCAATTATGAGAGTAGAACAAAAGGGCAACAAAAAACTCACATGGAACAAAGAATCATTTGTTGTTAAAGTCATAATGGAGAACTGTAAAAAGGGAAAGAATCTAAGTATGGCATGGATTGACTACAAAAAAGCATTTGATAGTATCCCACATTCATGGACAAAGAGTGCTTAAAAATGTATAAGATACATCCTACACTGATCGACTACATTACAGTGACCATGAAACAGTGGCAGACCACTTTGCAATTAAGCCATTATAAAAGGACAAATTATTATCCAGGGATAAAAATTCAAAGGGGGGTATTTCAGGTGACTGTCACCACTGCTATTCTGCCTTGCCCTAACCCATTAAGCTGTCGACTTAACAATTTACGCCATGGCTATAATTTGGCTCCTAGAAAACAAACAAAAAAAAAAGTGTAAAGACTTATCTTCTATGTTGATGATTTAAAACTGTATTGCTCACCAGATGAGGAACTGAAAGCACAACTACAAGTTGTCAAAAATGTTTTTCAGATGATACAAGAATGTCATATGGTCTTGATAAATGTGCAAAAGCAACCTCTGAAGCAGGAAAACTGCAACACTATGAAAACATCAACTTGAGACAAGAATGTGACATTAAAGAACTTGAGCAAGGAGGAGTGTATAAATATTTGGGAATTAATGAAGGAACAATAAAACATGAACAAAAGTGACTAAAACTCAGTAAAGAATATTTCAGGAAATAAATTAATCTTGAAAAAACAGCAATGACATCAAGGAACAAAATCCAAGCTATAAACCAATTTGCTGTTCCGGTCTTAACTTACAATTTTGGAGTGACTGACTGTCCCCACAACGTGTTAGATTAGACAGGAAAACAAGAAGGATGCTTCATGCTCACCAAATGTTTGTTTGTGTTTCGGCTTTTTCCCCGGTAAGGGGTCACCACAGCGGAACTCCGGTCCGCTAATGATTGGCATTAATTTTTTTTTACAAAACGCCGAGGTGCCAGCTCGACGCCCAACCTTCAACGAAGGCACGCCCATTTACACACGCATGTCTTTCGAACACTACCCAACCGCGGGGAGGACATGCAGACTCCACACAGAAGGCACTCCCAAGCCAAGCTGAGAATCGAACGGGAGAACCTCTTGCTGTGAGGTAACAATGCTACCGCCGTACCACTTCGGCTTCATGCTCACCAAATGACTTATAAAAATCAGTGCATACCAAGATTATACATTCCCCATTCTGAAGGAGGGATGGGCCTCCTTGAAATTGATTACATGTACAGATCTGCAATTGTGGGACTCCACATGTATCTGTTGACCTCACAAGACCCAAATGTAGTGAAAGTTTTGAACCATCAAGAGAATAAATCTAAGATGACTTCTCTGCTTAATCTAGCAGAAGCATATCGGCGTCAAGCAGGAATGGAAATCAGACAAGAAGTAAATAAAAACCAGGCAGCAACTGAATGTGTCAAAACAACAAAAGAAAAAATACAAGGTGAAGAACCAGATGAGAAGGCAAGAAATGTGGAAAATACATAAACATTGTTGCAAGTACAGAAAACTTCTGGAAGAACCTCATGTTGATCAGGAACGAACGCATGAATGGTTAGAGAGGGGATTTCAAACCAAGAGATGAAATGTTAATATTGGCAGCACAAGACAGCAGGGTACGTACACGTTGGTTTACAAACTCCATTGAACATGCGAGGAAAACAGACAAAAGTTTTTTTTGCAAAACGGAATTGGAAACAGTTCCACACCTCGTTGCCGATTGACATACTAATGGCAGAAGGACTGCATTCTGAAAGGCATAATAATGTGGCGAGACTACTGCACTGGAGATTGTGCAAACAATATGGTACTGAAGTGGCAGACAAACAATGGAAACACAAGCCACAAAGCATCAAAAACGAAGTCTACATCACATGGGATCATCCATTACCAACAGTTAAAAAAAATAGATACTAGAAAACCAGATATAGTGGTCCAAAAAAGAAGAAAAAAGTAACATTGATCACTGAAATCGTCACACCCAATGACTACAGTATCCTGTGCACAGGCAGACAAAGTCATAAAATATCAGGATTTGCAAGCAGAAACAACAGCAATGTGGAAGAAAGATACCCATATAATTCCAATAGTAGTAGGAGCAATGGGTCTTATACAAAAAAAAAAAAAAAAAAAAAAAAGAGTCTACAATCATATTTAGATATGTTATCAGTACATGTAACTCCATACGAACTACAGAAGGAGTCATCACTGGGCACATTGCAGGCGTTGCGAAGAGCACTTTTGGCTGAGATCAAAAAAATGAAACAATACTAATTTCATGAAAATTAATTGTAGGAATGGGGTCCATTCCAGTCATGGAATTAGAAACCCAACAGCTTTGGAGAAATAAAAAAAAAAAAGACATCTAAACTGCTTATCCTCACCACAAAATATCACATATTCTAACAATACAAAGATCAAACAAGTATCACATACAAATCTTCTGGTGGTAATAATAGTGCCATGAAATTTAATACAAACAGCAGTAAAAAAAAAAATCACCAAAAAACAGGTTTGCTCTATAGAGCCAAGTCAAACCTACCTGCTACTAGGCATTACTATGCATTGATCTTTACAATTCTGCCAGCAACCCAAAGAACAAACTGAATAATGCATTTTAGTTTGCTAACAAACTTCCATGTAGACCACACCATACAAACAGCAGTAAAAAAAAAAAAATCACCAAAAAACAGGTTTGCTCTATAGATCCAAGTCAAACCTACCTGCTACTAGGCATTACTATGCATTGATCTTTACAATTCTGCCAGCAACCCAAAGAACAAACTGAATAATGCATTTTAGTTTGCTAACAAACTTCCCTGTAGACCACACCACACTGTCTAGCCTTTATGTTAGGTTGCACTCACTTATGTCCATTACCACTCTCAGCTACATACACATATATATAGATAGATATATAAATACATTTTATATAGATAGATATATGAACACATTTTATATATATATATATATATATATATATATATATACACACACATTTTATATAGATATATAAACACATTTTATTTATATATATATATATATATATATATATAAATAAAATGTACAATATATCTATACCCCCAGGAAATGCCCTGTCCTAAACACCAACACTACAAAATACATAAATAAATAAATAAAAGATGCCATAAGGGATGGCCTATATTCTAACTATACATCGCCCCCGCATTCATTTAACTAAGTAATAACTATGATTCACAACTTAAAAAAAAAAAAAAAAAAAAAAAAAAAAAAAAAACAACTTAACAACCATGGCTTTACCCTTGTCCACCTCCTGGCTAAAACTGTCACTAGTCAACAGAAAAATGCATGTAGTCTGTTCCTACACTGTTGCTACATCTGCAATGGATTCTCTAGCACTCAACTTTCTTCACTTGTCTAGAGGAAAACATTTTTTAGTATTTAATAAATAAGAACCTATCCAGTCATGTCTAAGGGTCAGCTCCCGGTGTTTTCTCCTGTCTATCTGATGAATCTGGGCATCTTGGGACAATGCAGCAATTGCCTCATGTACATAGACAACCCTCTCCTCCTACCACCCAACACTACAACCTGTGAGAGATGTACTTGTATAGTCAAACTGGAAGCAAAGCTCTTTTCACCCAAGGCTGGACTAGACAGTCAAGAGGAGAAGGTAAACCATTTGCACCACACCACACTCACCACAGTCCCTCAAAACCTACACCACCAAAACACACACATAGCAACACAAAACACACACCTACATTCGCGGAGGCTCTCAATAAAAATCTGCTCAAGCAACAGAGTCCTCCAAAGCAGAAATGCATGCAACCTCCACCCCCCCCCAAACACAACCCAAATGACACATAGCCCACAAACTCTGTGCGCCACTCAACCACAGCCCATAAGGCATAACAACGTACCCAACACTCTAGTCATAGATGAATCTATAGTCAGGCACACCAATGTTCCACTCACCAGGCTAAACAAGGAGAAAGTTACTGTCAGCTGCCTGTCGGGTGCCAAGATCCGCCACATAATGCAAGCACTCACGTCACTCCACAACAAGTACAAATATGACTCTGTCATTGTCCATGTTGGTGTGAATGACCTCAGATGTATCTCTCTGGATTACATGAAAAGAGACATGGAGGAGCTCTCCGATATTGTAGCCCAGGCAGGTATGACCCTAGCCCCGAGTAGCACCCCGCCATCACCCAGAAGGATACCACAGTACAAGGAGAAAATGACTGACTTCAACAATTGGCTAAGCTTCTGGTGTCATTCTAAGGGGATCCAGCATTTGCCTGCCCGGGATGAAGTGATCGACAGACCACAATGCTTTGCCAGAGATGGCCTGCACC
Source organism: Protopterus annectens (assembly GCF_019279795.1). Lineage (NCBI taxonomy): Eukaryota > Metazoa > Chordata > Ceratodontiformes > Protopteridae > Protopterus > Protopterus annectens. The sequence continues at coordinate 749,487,045 of NC_056749.1, read as the reverse complement.
TGTTGCCCTTGGGATTCCGGATACTGGCCAAGGCTCTTGCCAGCCCTATAGTGCCTTTTTTAGGCAAAGTTCAAATGAAAAATTCACCACAATAACAGCTACAAGCAAGCAAAATCTGAGGATAATGCTACCCAATGCTAGAAGTCTAAACCTCAAAAATGCATTCACTCGAGGCACTCCTTAAAATGGAGAACATCGACATCTGTGCAGTGACAGAGGTCTGGTTCAAGGTTCCAGAGAACACCCCTGCATTACCAGGATATAATTCACACCACACCTAACCTGGACCAAAACACTAAAGGTGGAGGCGTGTCCATATTCATTACGGATATCCACACTTCCAGGCTAGTTGCTCAGCATAATGCATCAGAGATTACCCAAGTGCAACTAACTCTGGGCAAGACCGCAATCCAAATTGCAACTTGCTACAGATCCCCCACGATGCCCCAGGATTCCCACTCCTCATTTCTTGATACACTGGAAAATATTGGGGTACAACCCAACACCCTAACAGTGGGTGATTTCAACTACCCCACCATTAACTGGGAAAACTACTCATGTAGTTTGTAGACTTGACTGTGGTCTTGCCCAGAGTTAGTTGCACTTGGGTAATCTCTGATGCATTATGCTGAGCAACTAGCCTGGAAGTGTGGATATCCGTAATGAATATGGACACGCCTCCACCTTTAGTGTTTTGGTCCAGTACAAATATGACTCGGTCATTGTCCACGCTGGTGTAAATGACCTGAGACGTACCTCCTTGGACTACATGAAAAGAGACATTGAGGAGCTCTCTGATTATGTAGCCCAGGCAGGTATGACCCTGACCTTGAGCAGTATCCTACCTTCACCAAGAGTGATGCCACAATACAGAGATAAGATGACCAGCTTTAACAATTGGCTTAAACACTGGTGTCATTCAAAGGGGATCCAGTATCTGTCTGCCTGGGATGACATGCTGGACAAGCCACGCTGCTTCGCAAGGGACGGCTTGCACCTGTCACCCCTGGGATTCCGGATATTGGCAAAGGCTCTTGCCACCCCCATAGTGCCTTTTTTTAGGCAAGGCTCAAATTCTAAACCTACCACCCCAGAACACAATAAAGGAAAAAAACTAAGGGTAATGCTGCTCAATGCCAGAAGTCTAAATCTCAAAATGCACGCACTCGAGGCCCTTCTCAGTATGGAGAACATCGATGTCTGTGCTGTGACAGAAACCTGGTTCAAGGCTCCTGAGAGCACCCCAGCGCTATCAGGTTTTACCTCATATCATGCGTTCCGGCCCCAAAATCCGGACAATACCAAGAAAGGAGGGGGGGGTATCCATATTCATCAAGGACACCCACACCTCAAGACTGGTGGCAACGCACGATGCATCGGAGACCATCCAGGTGCAATTAACCATAGGCAAGACTGCTCTGCAAATTGTAGCATGTTACAGGCCACCCTCACAAACTCAGGAACCTCACATGGCCTTCCGGAAAACACTAGAGGGGATAAATGTATCACCAAACACCATCATACTAGGTGACTTCAATTACCCTAATATAGACGGGGAACACTACTCAAGCCCAAACACCCTAGCCCAAAAGTTCCTGGAATTCATAAACTCAAATGCCATGGAAAAACTAGTCACCATCCCCACAAGAGGAGATAACATACTTGATCTCATCATCACGAACATGGGAGCACAATGTTCAACACCGGAAGTATACCCCTCACTGGTGAGATCAGATCACAAACTAATCTCGCTGGAGGTCCTCATCCCACCCCACCTGAAATAAAAAGACCACAGTAAAGAACTTCTCAAAAGCCGACTTCACACTTCTAAAGACTAGTGTGGTCTCCTTTAAGGCCCCCGAGCCGGCAGAAAACAGTACTCAAGCCGCTGAATCACTTACAAACACCTTCTACCAGCACCTGCAGGACTGCATGGACAAGGCAATCCCAAACAAAACAAAGACTCTTAGTACCAAAGGCAAGCGTCCAGTCTGGTGGACCCCAGCCATAAACAAACTCTACAATAAAAGGAGGAAGCTACTACAAGATAGAGCAAAATCCTTAAAAGGTAAGACACCCTTGATCACTATAAGTAAAAAACTAAGAGCTCTCATAAAATCATCCAAAGCAAATTTTGAGAGAAAAATAGCTAAAGACTCAAAAGACAATCATAAGGCCTTCTTTAGCTATGTTAGAAACCTAGGAGGAAACTCCCAGATATGCTCAGAACTAGTTCAAAATGATGTGAAGATTACTGATCCTACAGACATTGCCAACATACTGGCTGACAGGTTCAGTGCAAACTCCCTCTCCCAACAGGAGAGATATCTATACCAAGCGATTGCAGCCCCCAAACATCTCCAGCGCCCAAGTGAGAACTGCACTCTCCAAAGCAAAAAACACAGCATCCATGGGACCTGATGGTGTCCCCGGCTGTGTGCTCCACGAACTCAATGAGGAATTAAACCCACAGCTAGGACAGCTGTTTAATCAAAGTCTTACCTCTGGATACGTACCCAGGGAGTGGCGCACTGCAACTGTGGTCCCACTTCACAAAGGCGGTGCCTCCACCGACCCTGGAAATTACCGGCCCATTAGCTTGACAAGCCTCATCTGCAAAGCCATGGAGAGGATCATAATGGACCTCATAAATAAAGACATAGGGAATTTGCAGACTTTGGATCCAACCCAGTTTGGCTTTGTCAAAGGCAGATCATGCCTTTTAAACTTGGTTGACTTCTTCGAAACAGTCACCAAAGCCATTGGCGAGGAAAGGCAGTCCATACAGCCTACCTCGATCTGGCTAAGGCCTTGATACAATACCCCACTCGGGTATCATTGAAAAACTCATCAGCTTAAATGTTAACCCATACATCACAAGATGGGTTGCAAACTGGCTGAGTGACAGAACCCACAGGGTCAGAGTTGCTGGCGCCATGTCAGACTCAAAGCCTGTCACAAGTGGTGTCCCACAGGGCTCAGTCCTGGGCCCACTCTTGTTTGGCATCTACTTTTCAGTACAAACAAACACAGGAGGGTTATGGCTGACAAAGTTTGCAGATGACTGCAAACTGGGCGCCATAGTAGAAAACACATCTGACACAGATATCCTTCAGAAGGGTCTCAGAAAGCGGATAACTGGTGCCAGAGCCACGGCCTGAAGTTAAATGCCAAAAATGCATAGTCATACCCTTTGGGAAAAACAAGGTTACCCCAGCTACCAAATAGGTGGCAATCCACTGAGCACAGAAGTTATCAGGGACCTGGGGACCCAGGTTGATAGTAGTCTGTCATTCGACACCCATGTAGCTAAAGTAGTTAGGAAGACCTTCTACATTGCCCACCTTATCATGAAGGGATTCTCATCTAGATCAAGGGAGGTCATAGTCTCCCTTTACTCATCACTCATCAGACCAATGATTGAGTACAATGCCCCATTCGGGATGTATCTGACCCGACACTTGCAGCAGCTGGAGAGGCCACAAAAGTTCCTCACCAAAAGGATAAAGGGTCTCAAAAATCTGTCCTATGCTGCCCGACTGAAAGAACTCCAGCTCTATTCAGTCGCTTACCGCTTGCTCAGAGGTGACCTTTGCCTAACATACAAGGCCATGTCAAACCCAGATTTGATGAATATGCTTCACCTCAAAAAATCTAGATCCATCAGAGCCACAAGGGCGGGAGACTTAAACCTCGACACGGCTATTAATCGGACGTGCTGGAGGGATAGATTCATCACCCAAAGACTCCCTATGCTGTGGAACAAAATCCCGGTACATGCGAGGTAGAGCACCTCGCTGGCCTTGTTCAAGAGAAATCTTGACCAATGGATGGGAGATCGCAGATATACCCCAGGGATTACCTCAGTGTCACTGCTCGACAGAGGCACAGCAAAATAATGGGTATAGTTCCCCATACTAAAGGGGTGGCGTAAGCCACAAAACGATGGGCTAGGCTTGTAAATGCCCTCGGGCAGATAGCCTAGTATGAACCTATGAACCTATGTACCAACTCTTTTGCTCAACGTTTTCTGAAATTCATAAATTCCGTCGTCTTGGGTCAACTTATCCATACCCCCCACCAGTGGCAGCAATATCAGAGACCTGGTCATTACCAACATGGGCGACTGGGTGTTCCACACCAGAGGTCAATTCCTCGCTGGTCAGATCCGACCACAAGCTAATCAGCCTAGACATCCACATCCAGCCCCCACCCACCATTAGGGAAACCACCGTAAAAAAAGTCTCCAAAGCCAACGTCATGTTTAAGGCAGAAGTGGCAAACTTCACGACACCCATGCATACGGACAATAGAGGTACAACTGCTAAATCCTACACAAATGCACTTTATAAGCACTTACATGAGTGCATGAATTGTGCTATCCCTAACAGAACCAAGATGCTATCCTCCAAAAAAGGAAGCCAGTCTGGTGGTCCCCTGTCATAAACAAACTCTATAACAGAAGAAAGAAACTGTTGCAAAAAAAAAAAAAGGCAAGAGTAAAATCCCATGACTGGAAGAACTCCCTGGTCAGCCTCAGCAAGAAGCCGAGATCCCTCATAAAATCCTCCAAAGCTAGTTATGAAAAAAAAAAATATTTGCCACTGATTCTAAAGACAACCACAAAACATTCTATAGCTATGTCAATAATCTCAATGGCAAAACTCAGATCTGCTCTGAGTTACAACACAATGGCACTAAATATACAGAGCCAACTGATATCGCCAACATCCTGGCAGATCGGTTCAGTGCTAACTTTATCCCCCTCACCCCCTTAAGGGCCCATCTCCATACCGGAAGAATGCAAAGTTCCTGTAACCACGGCTGCACAGGTAAAAACCACACTCTCCAAAGCCAAGAACACAACATCCATGGGACCTAACAACATCCCAGGCTCCGTTCTACATGAACTACAGAATGAACTGGCACCCCACCTAAGCACCATGTTCAATCATAGCCTCACCTCAGGCTTTGTGCCCACTGAATAGCGCACAGCAACAGTTATCCCACTCCGCAAAGGGGGAGCCATGAAGGACCATGGGAACTACCACCCCATTAGCCTAACAAGCCTGGTCTGCAAGGCCATGGAACTTATAAAGAAAGACATTGGTAATTTCCAAACTCTGGACCACACCCAGTGTGGGTTTGTAAAAGGCAGATCACGTCTCCCAAACCTGAATGACTTCTTTGAAGCAGTCACCAAAGCTGTAGACGAGAGTAATGTGGTTCACACTGCCTATACAGAGTTTGCCAAGGCTTTTGAATTTATAAATAAAATCACTAAACTAGGTATAAATCCCTAGGTCACAAGATGGGTTGCCAACTGGCTCACTGACAGAACCCACACTGTGAAAGTGATAGACTCCAAATCTGACTTCAGACCAGTGACAAGTGGAGTACCACAGCGTTCAGTCCTGGGTCCTCTCCTGTTTGGTATTTACTTTACTGAAGTACAGGCTAACACAGGTGGTCTTTGGCTAATGAAGTTCGCAGAAGACTGCAAACTAGGAGCCATAACTGAAACTCCTAACAATGTGGACATCCCACAAGAGGGCTTCACTGAGACAGATGCCTGGTGTCAAAGCCATGGCCTCAAGCTCAATGCCAAAAAGTGCACTGTCATCTCCTTTGGTAAAACTATGTACCCATGAGCTACCGCATAGATAGTACGCTACTTAACACCGAAAGTGTGATGAGACCTTGGGACACAGGTGGACAGTAGTCTCTCCTCTGATAAACACATCGCCATAGTAGTCAGGAAATCCTTCTACGTGGCACAGCTCACCACAAAAGGTTTCTCATCCAGGAAAAAAGAGGTCATTGTTCTCCTCTACTCGTCACTCATTAGACCCATTATAGAGTAAAACGCTCCTTTTGGTATGTACCTCACAAGACATCAACAACCGGAAAGGCTGCAGAAATACTTCACAAAGGGGAATTACCAGCCTCAAACAGATGCCCTATGCAGACAGTCTCAAAAAACTCCAGCTTTACTCTGTCGCATATCACCTACTCAGAGGCGATCTCTGCCTAACATACAAAGCTATGTCAAACCCAGAGCTGCTGGACATGCTCCATTTAAAAAATCCCAATTCCTCCGAGCTACAAGCTCTAGGGACCTAAACCTTGTCACCACAATAAACAGAACATGCTGGAGGGATAGATTCCTGTCCCAGAGACTTCCCATACTCTGGAACAAACTACCTATGTATATCAAACAAAGCTCCTCATTAGCACTCTTCAAGAAAAATCTTGATGATTGGATGGGAAATAGGAAATTCACCCAGCGGATCAGCTCTATGGCTCTGCTCGACAGGGGCACAGGAACATAATTTTCTTGGGTGGCGAAAGCCAGGGTACCTTTTTGGCTAGGCCTGTATAGGCCCCAAGGCTGATAGCCTAGTACTTAGCTATGAACCTAATAAAACAACAAGACAATACTAAATATGAATGTACAGGGATATCAGAGTTCAAAATCACAGGAAATATTTAAAACATTACAAGACAGTCTCAAATAAATACAGACAATATCTAAGCTATACTTTACTATATTCCTAACTGAAGCCAAGAGAAATTACTGTACCCTAGTTAACTTACTTACAGCAAGGCAAGACAGATGTGATGAGTGGATGTTTCCAGCTGATGCTGTCATGTCAAAAAGAAATACAAAATGCACAGTCTCTCTCTCTCCGAGTTCTTAAATTAATATCTCAAATATTGCTGCTGTGATGCTTGCGGCATGACATCACTTTTTGTCACCTGACTTAAGTTCCCAGGCTCACGCACAACCCCCATTGTTAGAAACTACTAGAATTTAGCATCTCCCTGTGAAAACACATACACAAGGACCCTTCTTAAATCTTTGCAGCTGTTGCAAGACATAAAACAATAAAACACTTAAAACACAATGCAGAAGGCTTCCTAGTTTTAGACATCCTGTCTCCTTGCTGCATTAAAACTAACTTTTATGGTGCAATTATAAAACAGTTTAATTTCAACTATTTTCTTGAATTTTTGCAAGTTAACCCTCTATGTTCTAGTTCCCACGGTTAAAACATATACATTTACACAGATACAACACTTAACATACATTTCTGTTCTTTTCCAGTAGGTACACTGTGGACACATCCTTAAACTCAGTACCTTACACACACTTCTGTACCAGCAGCTTTATATACAGACAACCTACAGTTCTAATATAGCAGCAACACAAGCAATTGCATTGTGATAATATTCACAAACGACACAGAACCATTTATAAAATTCCAGATACCAGGGCTGGCAATAACTCCTTTTGTTACATTTTTATACAAACCTTATTAATATTCACAAACAACATACAATTACTTACAAAATTCCAGAGAGCTGGGCTGACAATATTTGCTTTTGTGACACTTGTATAGCACAACTTTTTGTACATCTGAACAGAACTGTGACTTTGTACGTCTTAAGATATCAATTTGTAATCCAGAGTATCGCTCTGTATTTGAGGAGTGTTTCCCTGGACCTCTGCTGAAAATGTGTCTTGCATCCACACAATGTAACCTTCATCATACTTATAACTCTGTGTCTACTGATATTTTAACATATACATCTACATATACTGTTTTCTACAAACACAGAAGTTGAACAGGGTCTCTGGACCAGTTCACCTACCTGGTTACTAATTAGTAAATGAATAAATGAAACACTTATTGTAATCCTTAAACAGCTTTATGATATTTGCCCGCACATCTCTGAGCCTTGAAACATTTACATGCAGTTAAGCAATGAGAATATGAAAATATTGGAAAAAGGAAAAAAATTCAAGAGATAAGACTAAAAGGTAGAGGAGGAAATGTGGTTAACAGTAATTCAGAAGTTGACATAGGAGAAACAGCTGAAGATGTGACATGGTGGGATTCCCAACACAAACTTTAAGGAAACATACCATTAAGAACATGTTGGGAGGTTTTATTTTTGGGAACTGACAGCGAATTTAGCAAATGAATTATAACACTGCTCAAGTTTAGCTACCTGGTTTAGCAGAGTAATGTGAAGATTTGTAAAAATCAGGCTAGCATAGAGGAGTCCAGCTAGCAGGCATAAGTGGTAGGCAAATATACATTTATGATTGGTAAAAAAAAATTACATAATTTAGACGAAGGCCAAGATTTTTCCACACTGGTCTTAACAATAAGGATGAACTTTAGGACTTAAGTCTATTATCAATGTCTACACGAGTAGTGGGCAACCGCTGGCACCAGTACCAAAGAATGGCATTTTAACACATTTTGCTTAGCACTTCACTAGGGACGAGCAGATGAGTGTAACCCGATCAATAGCATTACAGCATTAATTATAATTTATTTCACTTTCTGAAAACGTCAAACTTCTATAGCAATTTGAAGTAATTTTTCTGAGCCTAGCATACAGGAGCCAAGCCTTTTACTTGATTCATCTCACAAGTAATGGGATTACATCCAGAAAAGAAGAGGTCATTATCTCTCTGTACTCCTCTCTCTCATTAGAGCAATAATTGAATACAACTCCACGTTTGGTATGTACCTCTACAAACACCTGCACCAACTGGAAAAGCCACAGAAATACCTCACAAAGAGAATCCATGGCCTCCAACACCTGTCCTGTGTGGACAGGCTCAGATCACTATCACACTACTGTGTGTCGTACAGATTGCTCAGAGGTGATCTGTGTCTCACTTAGAAGGCAATCTCAGACAATGGTCTCCTAGAGATGTTCCACATCCATAAGTCTAACTCCTCGCGTATTACCTGATCGAAAAACTTAAATCTAAATATGCGACATTAACAAAAGCTGCTGGAGAGAAAGGTTTATCTCCCAGAGGCTACCCTGTTTCTGGAGCAGACTCACCATACACGTCAACAGGTCAATCAAAGTAAGTCACTGACTTACTCTTAAAGCGCAACCTTGATGAGTGGATGGGCAACCATAAATTTGTCCCAGGGGGTTCCACCTGTGTCCCTCATTGACAGGGGAGACAGGTGGTGATTGGGGTTTTTCTTTTGGGGAATAAACTCTTGGCTAGACTTTAAGGAAACCAGAGCCATTAGCATAGTAATCTCCTAGGATTATAATTAATGGGAATGATGCTCAGTGTGTTAAAATTTATGTGCATATCTGTATGCCTCTCTCTATCCTCAGAGTTTGTCTGACTGCCTGACACTTGGACATGTTGCAAAAACAGTAATCATTCTGAAAAAAATAGTTACCCTTGGAATGCACCTTGAAGCTTTATGTTAAACCTAATTTCTTACCAATACTACAATCAGAAGTAATAATAATATTTTTTAACCACGCATTCTGTCAGCTGCAGTTTCAGTAAAGATAACAAGTGTAATTAACAGTTTTGAATCATAATCGATTTTAGCCGGAATTATTTTTATTCGTTGAGTGCATGTAAGGCCAGGAGCTTAGTTAAATTACTCAGTTAAGATAAACACAACATATAACTAAAGATGCGCTATATAATGACATACACCATCAACCGAAGCAAATGTCACACCGTCACTCTCAAAGGGAAAACAAATCAACAAATATTTTTCACTCCCACCATAACGTATGATACAGATCTAAAACCTACCAAAAACGGAACGCAACGACCGGTCTACTGCAGGATCTCTAGTCATAAGATTCGCCATGGCATACAACTCGCGCCGGGTAGTCCGTACAAACAGAACAGAAGTTGAGGTCTGCTTCCGGTCCGTAGATTAAAACTGTCCCACAAGATCTTCCGCCGTTGAGACGACTGGTAGTTTCTCTCATTTACGTAGTCCCGCCTTCAATGAGCTACCCTGAAAACTTTCTGAAGAGATTTCATGTGAAGTATAGACAGACTTATTCAGTGCTATCTAGTGTGAGTATAACTAATGTTTATTTAATTTCATTTTGAGTGCACTTTTGTGAGCTGTTTTTTCTGACCCAAATTTTTAGCGACGGTAACGGACCACATTAAGTACTGGAAACGTGATGCGAGAATTAAGTTGTGTATTGCGGACCGCAATTTGCGGTGTTTGTTTTATCCGCGATGGTACAGCGGTAGCGGTGTTGCCTCACAGCAAGAGGTTCTCCCTTCAGTTCTCGTCCGGCGTGCGGTTAGTGTTTTCTGTGTGGAGTCTGCATTGTCCTCTCCGCGGTTGGGTGGGAGTTCGAAAGACATGCGTAAGTGGGCGTTCCTTTGTTTAAGGTTGTACGTCGAGCTGGCACCTCGGCGTTCGTAAAAATCTACTGCCAGTCATTACCGGACCAGAGTTCCGCTGTGGCGACCCCTAACGGGGAAAAAGCCGAAAGACAAACAACAACAACATTTTGGGGTTTGTTTTGCTTAGGTGACAGCATAGTAAGTAACAGGAGGACAGAAGATAACTTTAAGGTGTGCCATTAAGAATTTTAGGGTATTTGTTTGAGCTAGAGTATGTTTTACTTGGATGATCACTTTAGAGTAAAAGAAATTGGGACTCGTCCTCTAAACATACGAGAGCTTCTGGGTGAATTATTTCAACTTGTTATAGGGTTACCACGTTTACATATGCCCGAAGTGGGACACTTTTTGTAGAAAGGTGAGATTTTGCAGGACTAAACATACCCACGGCCACCAACAGTAACAGTACTTGGAACCCATCTAGAGCCTGTTTACTGCATTTCCTGTGTTACACTTAATTTAAAATTGTTTTTTTTTTTCTAAAAACTGCATTTTACCTGATTTTGGCCTAGCAGCACACAAGTGTGGGGTCATGTATTGCACTGTTGTGATTATTTTGCTGCTTGTGTATCTCTGCTACCTTTAAACTACAACAAAAAGAAAAAAAAAAACAAAAAATCTTGCTTTTTCCCCACTTTCTGAAAGTTAATAAAGTTCAGTTACAGATTTGCTGTTCTGAACTGTTTGGAAGTTTCTAGAAGGCCAGTGCTTGCTTGGGCTAAAGGGAAGTTTCTGTGTTCACCAGTGGGAGTGGTTAACACTGAACAGCTTGCCTGTCCCTGGAGGAGTGGTTACTACCTAGAAGCTGTAGTTTTATTGGCCATTTTGGATCAATTCTAAACTCCTTGATCTCTCTCTTAAAACCCTACAACTCTCTTTTTGCGTGGTTTTGCGCACTGAGCAGCGTCGGGCAGTGCAGCCTAAACAGCTTTAAACTATTCCAGGCTCCATAAAATCTGCTCTTCACTTCTTCCCTTAGAACTGTTCAAACTCTCAAAGTAATCACTCTATTCTCTTTCTAAAGCCCTGCACTTGCTCAGCTCTAATAAGGAAACACTAACTAACTAAAGCACTACACCCTCCTCAACTTCTCATAAGTATTAGGCTCCCGATTGGTCCTTCCTGATCAAGTGAAAAATCAGTTCCCTTCCCTAATCTGATCAGTAAAAAACAGTTCCCTATACTAATCTGGTATGTCCAAGGGTCAGTTTCAAAGTTACTCTCCAGTCCAGCTGGTGAATCTGGGAATTTTGAGGCAATGTTACAATTGCCTTACGTACACAGACAACCCTCTCCTCTTTCCAACAACCTCTAATACATGTGAGAGATGCAGTTACGCAGCCAAACTGGAGGCAGAGCTCTCTCAACCCAAGACTGGCACAATCAGTCAGGAGGAAAAGGTAAACACCCACACCACAAATCCAGTCTCACACAGACCTATTGCATCTGCATACCCAACACATAAACACACAAAAACATACTTGGAGGCTCTAAATAAAAATCTGCCTAAACAGCAAAGACCTCCTAAGCAGATATCCAAGCAACAGCCACCCCTCAACAATACCCACGAATCTCATATCTCACAAAATCAGTGTGCCTCACAGTCACAGCCCTTAAGGCCAAACAACATACCAAATACACTTGTTATAGGGGACTCTGTTGTCTGGCGCACTGACGTCCCGCTCACCAGACTGAACAAGGAGAAAGTCACTATAGCTGCCTGTCGGGTGCCGTGATCCGCCACATAACGCAAGCACTCGGGTCACGCCAAAGCACGGACAAGTATGACTCCGTCATTGTCCATGCTGGTGTGAATGACCTGAGACGTACCTCCCTGGACTACATGAAAAGAGACATAGAGGAGCTCTCTGACCATGTAGCCCAGGCTGGTATAACCCTGACCTTGAGTAGCATCTTGCCCTCACCAAGAGTGATGCCACAGTATAAAGACAAAATGATCAATTTCAACCATTGGCTAAAGTATTGGTGCCATTCAAAGGGGATCCAGTGTCTGTCAGCCTGGGATGACATGTTCGACAAGCCACGTTGCTTCGCTAGGGACGGCTTGCACCTGTCACCCTTAGGCTTTTGTATACTGGCCAAGGCTCTTGCCACCCCCATAGTGCCTTTTTTTGGCAAGGCTCAAAGGACAAACCCACCTCCATAGACAACCCAAGGATAAAAAAACTAATGGTAATGCTACTCAATGCCAGAAGTCTAAACCTCAAGATGCACGCACTCGAGGCTCTCCTCAGTATGGAGAAAATCGATGTCTGTGCAGAAACAGAAACCTGGTTCAAGGCTCCTGAGAGCACCCCAGCACTACCAGGTTATAACTCATATCATGCGTTTCGGCCCCAAAACTCGGACCGAAGCACAAAAGGAGGGGGAGTATCTATATTCATCAAAGATACCTACACCTCCAGGTTAGTGGCACTGCACGAAGCATCGGAAACCATCCATGTGCAACTAACAGCGGGCAAAACTGCCTTTCTGTTTGTAGCCTGCTACAGAACACCCTCCCTATTGCAGGAACCCCACTTGGCATTCCTGAGAACACTGGAGAATATGAAGGTCTCTCCAAACACTATGTTATTGGGTGACTTCAATTACCCAAGCATTGACTGGGAAAACTACTCAAGCCCAAACACCCTCGCCCAACGGTTCCATGAATTTATAAACTCTAACGCAATGGAACAACTGGTCACCACTCCCACAAGAGGGAACAACATATTGGACCTGGTCATCACCAACATGGGGACTCTATGTTCCACACCAGAGGTAAACCCCTCATTGATAAGATCAGACCACAAACAAATTTCCCTGGACATCCATATCCTGTCCCCACCCCCAGCCAAGGAAATCATTGTAAAGAATTTCTCAAAAGCCAACTTTGCACTTCTCAAGACTGAGGGGGAATCCTTCAAAGCCCCTGGGCCAGAGGATAATACAGCCCAATCCGCAGAATCCTTTACATATGCATTCTATGTGCACCTGCAGGAATGCATGGATCATGCTATCCCAAATAAAACCAAGATTCACTCCTCCAAACACAGGAGACCGGTCTGGTGGACCCCGGCCATAAATAAGCTATACAACAGAAGAAGGAAGCTACTACATGACGGAGCAAAATCCCAAAAAGGAAAGACATCTCTGATCAGTATTAGCAAGAAACTTCGATCCCTCATAAAATCGTCAAAGGACAGCTCGAAAGAAAAATTGCCCTAGACACTAAAGATAATCACAAGGCCTTCTTTAGTTATGTCAGGAACGTGGGCGGAAACTCCCAGATATGCTCTGAATTGTTGCATAACGGTACAAAATATACCGAACCTACAGACATAGCCAACATCCTGGCAGACATATTCAGCGCAAACTCCCCCCCCCCCTTCCCCCTAAAGGAGCAAACGCCTATCCCAACTGAATGTAACCTCCCTGACATGACAGATGCACAGGTGAAAGCTGTCCTCTCCGAAGCAAAAAACACAGCATCTATGGGACCGGACGGTGTCCCAGGCTGTGTCTTACACGAGCTCCAAGAAGAACTGAACCCTCACATTAAGTCACTGTTCAAACTTGGCCTTACTACAGGATATATACCCAAAGAATGGCGTACAGCTACAGTGGTCCCACTCCACAATGGACCCTGGAAACTATCGCCCCATAAGCCTGACTAGTCTGGTCTGTAAAGCTATGGAGCGTATTATCTTGGAACTCATAAACAAAGACATTGGGAGCCTCCAGACACTGGACCCTACCCAGTTCTGCTTTGTTAAGGGCAGATCTTGCCTCTTAAACCTAGTTGATTTCTTTGAAACAGTTACCAAAGCCATAGATGAGGGCAAGATAGTCCACACAGCCTACCTGGACCTCGCAAAAGCCTTCGACACAATACCCCACTCGGGCATCATAAATAAGCTTACCAGCTTAAATAGCAACCCCTGTATCACAAGATGGGTTGCAAACTGGCTCAGAGATGGTCAGAATCGCAGGTGCCATGTCTGAATCCAAACCAGTTACAAGTGGCGTCCCACAGGGCACAGTTCTGGGACCTCTTTTGTTCAGTATATACTTCTCTGAGGTTCAGGCTAACACGGGGGGATTATGGCTGACAAAGTTCGCAGATGACTGCAAACCGGGGGCCATAATCGAATCTCCAGCTGAGACAAGCATCCTCCAAAAGGGTCTCACAGAGATGGATGCTTGGTGCCAGAGCCACGGTCTCAAGCTAAATGCTAAAAAGTGCATAGTCATCTCCTTTGGGAAAAACAAGGTGCCCACAAATTACCACATAGGTGGCACTCCATTAAGTACGGAAGAAGTAATTAGAGATTTGGGGACCAACGTAGATAGTAATCTCTCCTTTGATAATCACGTTGCCAAAGTGGTTAGAAAGGCCTTCTGTATAGCCCACCTTATCACGAAAGGGTTCGCATCTAGATCAAGAGAGGTCATTGTGCCCCTCTGCTCGTCACTCATCAGGCCCATAATTGAATACAATGCCCCTTTTGGGATGTACCTTACCCGACACCTGCAGCAACTGGAAAGACCCCAAAAGTACCTCACCAAGAGTATCATGGGCTACAAACAGATGTCCTATGCAGCTCGACTAAAGAAACTCCAGCTCTACTCAGTTGCTTACCGCCTACTCAGAGGCGATCTATGCCTAATGTACAAAGCCATGCCAAACCCAGAATTAATGGACATGCTCCACCTCAAAAAATCCAAGTCCCTTAGAGCTACACGCTCCAGGGACCTAAACCTCAGCACAAAAATAAATAGGACATGCTGGAGGGACAGATTCATTTCCCAGAGGCTCCCCTCACTCTGGAATAGAATCCTAATTCATGTTAGACATAGCCCCTTGCTGACCCTCTTCAAGCGAAATCTGGACGCTTGGATGGGAAATCGCAAATTCACCCCTGGGATCTCTTCTGTGTCCCTGCCAGACAGAGGTGCAGTAAACTAATCTTAAAAGGGTACCGTCTGTGACCTACTTTACAGAGGCAGAGTAGGCTAATCTAATAGGGAGGCGGAAGCCAAATACACTCTGGCTAGGCTTATAAATGCCCTAGGGCAGATAGCCTAGTATCTACCTGTGAACTTATGAACAAAAAACACAGCTTCACTTTTTTGAAAAAAAAAAGCTTATTCTTGTAGCATAGTTGCTTATGCTATTTCATATAACATTTTGGTATTTTAGATACAAAACTATTTTATGCAACTAGCAACACTTTCAATGCAATTGTTCAACTGTAATCCAGTTCATTCACATGTCTGTTAACCACAAATCTGTAAAAAAATATTTGTTTTAATAATAAATTTAAAAAAATAGAAGTTATTTTTAATTTTTACACTCATCTTGTTAATAGACGTGTTAAGGTAGTAGATTACGACTGAACGATCGCATTGAAAGTGCTGCCCTGATAAGTTACAAAGACAGAAAGTAAAAAATAAAAATACATAAAATTTGGAAAACCTGTCTTTTTTCAATACTCATAATATGCTTGCCCTTGTAAGGTAACAATATATGGTACTTGTGTATTATCGCAACCGCATTCCCCTAATTCCCACACTCCTTTTCAGGCCAACATAAGTATTAACGCAACCGCAAAAATGTGGTTGCGATAATGTGTAAGTACCCAAAAAAATAATGGATAGCTCATACCCCTCAACTTCTTAGCACAAAAAACCTGAACAAAGCCAAAAAAATGGACAGATATTAAATATCACTCTGAAAACAAACGGTACTTGCATATAAGAAATCATTTCAGTTTCACTGTCTTTAATACTACCAGTTTAGTTAGTTACATTATCTGCGACCTGCTCATTGCAGTTTCTCTGCACTGCATCTACATCCGTGAGATGTTTGGAATGTGGTTGCGATAATACATTGTTGTTGTGTCCTTTGGCTTTTTCCGGTTAGGGATCGCCACAGTGGAACTCCGGTCCACTAATGATTGGCAGTGGATTTTTACATGCTGAGTTGCCAGTCCTGATGCACAACCTTCAACAAAGGTATGCCCATTCACGCATATCTCCACACAGATGACGCTCTACTTACGTATTGGTTGCGATAATACGCAAGTACCAAAAAAATTGTTTCCGTGGTGTGAAGGCCAAACCCCATGTTAAAAAATATAATGTCCATTTTAAATTACACTGACATGAGTAGCAGTAATGTGAGTGGGAAGAGGGATAGAAATGAAACTGCCAGTAGGGCTCAGACTCAGTCAGAACCAGGAAAATTAGTAGACCTACGGAAGCAGAAGAGAGGTGGAAGGCATATGGAAATCCAAGTACATTTTCATAAAATAGCAGCTATTCAGTTCAAATGATAACCTACGATAATGTAACTCATTGCACCTCCAGAATCTACTCCAACCCTATCGCACCACCAGACCACTAAGATCCAGCAAAAAAAAATCACTTGCAGATCACTAAAGCCAATAACTCTGCTGGTGAAGCACTATTCTCTTGCACCATAGCCAAATTATGGAACTCCCTCCCACCCACAATTACATCCGTACCATCATGCACCCACTTCAAAACTTTACTAAAAGCGCACCTAAAAACATGCTGGCTATGCCCTTGCAACTCCCACTCTAATATCACCCAACCCATCCAACCACTACCTTTCTTTCCACTCCACTAACTACCTTGATTGTAGCAAGCTCAGATGCTCATAAGCCTAGTACTTGTACAGCAGAAACTTCTTATTTTAACATTTGTTAATGTCTGTTATGTACTTCACAGATAAGGATTCTAGTTGTCTACTGATGTACTATGTTCTTCATCTGTTAATATGTTGTAAGTAATTGCTATGTAAATTGTTAATCGCTACGTAATCCAATGTAACTGCTGTCTGTTTATTTTAACTGTGGAGCTTTTCTCCCCGGGCCTCCGCTGAAAATGGACCTATGTCCAGTCGGACACTCCCGGTCAACAAATATAAATAAATAAATTAAATTAATTAAATAGTTTTAGCCAATGACAACTCAGTCAATTAAAAACAATTCCGACTTCAAGTAATCCTTTGAACAGTACAGCAACAGCCGATCCAATTGAACAGTGCGTGTGTAACTTACACGGTTGTTTAACTTCCTGAATGTAAGACCAACAAACTTTCTTGTTAATACAGACGTTAAATTACATCTTACGCTAATTCCCACACTCCTTTTCAGGCCAACATAAGTATTAACGCAACCGCGAAAATGTGGTTGTGGTAATATGTAAGTATCTTTTTTTTTTAATAATACTGGTTGGCATATCGGCAAGCACGCATTTCAAGGACCCCCCCCCCCCCAAACTGTAAACCAGGTCAGAAATTCCACTGTACTTTATAGTTCTTAGCACCTTCTTTTCCTTGACTATAAGTGTAATTTAAGATTTCGGTACTTGCGTATTATCTCAACGGAAGTAAAGCTATGTAACATTATACTGGACAGAAATCCCGTGCTGATTTCAGTTTTGCATTTAAATGAGAGAAAATGTTTTCAAGCAGCGGTATCTACCAGCTTACAAATGTGGTTGCGATAATACGCAAGTACCTTTTTTTTGAATGTCAGACCACACAGACCAGCTACACTGATTTCCTTTAACCATACAACCATTTGTTGATGATGTCTCCAAGTATCGGAAAACGAACAACGGTACTTACAAATAAGAAATTCCTTCAGTTTCACTGTCTTTAATACACCATTTTGCGAGGGACAGTGACAGTTGGATCATGAGCATCTGCACCATCCCATCTTGTCGGGCATCGGAGATTCATTTTGCACATTACATAAGGATTACAAACTGTAATGACTGGAAATTGCACTTAAAAAAATCAATGTCATAATTTAATCTCATGAAAACGGAAATTCATTTTTGTGAACCGTAAACCAGTGTCCCATCACCAACATTACTGTAATTTTTATTAGCAACTTATATATGACTTCAGCAGATACAGTGTCTGCTATATAAAGGAAGAATGCCTGGTTATGTAAGTAAGCCACAGTCTTAAACCATCTTTCATAAAATTTAAATAATTGCAGCACACCAGCAATATTTTAGCTGTAAACATAAGGCAGGAGCCTTTTTTGTTGTTTTACAGTGCTGCCGAGAATGGGTGGTTCCGTTAATATGCAAGTACCCAATATATTTGTACATCCTAGCAATGGTTATTTCCGTTGTCAGTGTGTGAAGCCTAGCTAAATCAGTACCTGAGGCTTTAAAAAAAACTGCTTATTGCCGAACAGCTGTTCCGTGATTCTGATTGCATCTTTGTAGCTGTAAGATGCTAACTAAGTTTAATTACAGATTTGGATTAGGACTTTATGAAGAATATGTTTAATAGTATGCATATTATGGATAAATACATGTTATAGTATGCATATTATGGAGAAATTGATTTGTTTTTAATACTTTTGTCCTGAAATCTCCCGACATTTGCCTTTTGTTTTTTTTTTACCCCCCACAGGACACAACTGCCCAAAGAGGGACAGGTGGTAACCCTATCTTGTTACACTGTGCCTTTTTAATGCCGGTATAACTCCATAATGCTAGAAGTTCTTTGTGAGAATAAGATAAGTGGGAGTATTGTTTGTAGAATGAGATTATTTGAGCTGGATGGCTTTGAGGCGGTCAGCCAGCGAGCGGTCCACAATAGTTACTAGAAGTCCTGCTAATGGAAAACCTGGAGTTTGCCTAGCCAGAGAATCGGTCAGCCAGCGAGCGGTCCACAGTAGTTACTAGATGTCCTGCTAATGGAAAACCTGGAGTTTGCCATAAGAGACACTGTAATATAAAAAGTTTATAGCTGGAGTAACTTTCAACACCCCCTGAGCAGTATTGTGTTGGCTTTTTGGCTCTGAGGAGAGATGTTTCCTATGTTGAAAGACCCTGTGTTTTACGGGGCTCACCAAATGGTGCAAACTCAAAAGGACTAATAATAATGAGTGACATTGTGCACCTGTGTTAATTTTAACTACTGCTGCAACCGCAGTTTAAGAACAAAACTGTTTATTTAATTGCAAACTTTTTATTTTATCATTTGTGCTTGAGTGCATTTTGGCATAGGCAGCCCATTGTGTGCAACGTGCGAAATTTTCACATCTTTTGGATATAGCAGACGGATGCATTTTTGACTTAATGATTTCACTTCCGGACAAACAGCAAATCTTCCCCATTGCAATTAAAATTACTTTTGTGTTTCTGGGAAACTGAGCCAAATACTGTAGGTTCCTAGAGTTCAGAGCTGTGGCTGACTCATCTGGCACCCCTCAACCCTTAAGCTGAGGAGCAAAAAAAGGTCTGTTCTCAGCACTTTGAAAACAGTAGCAAACTGCTTCATTTGTAGCAGTACACTTTCTATAATCTTCTATCCTTTCTGCTTAACCAGTACAGGAATTAATTTCCATATTGGCATTCAGAAATACCACTATGACAGTGAATGCCACTACTGAGATACTGAATTATGTGATCTGCTGATCGCGCCTCCTAACACCTTGCTCCTGTCACAACTGCCGCTTTGTTCCACCTTAGCTACATTTCTGCTGCAGTTGGTTCAGGATGCTGTTGCCCTAACTATACTTAATGTGTACTGCAGAACACCTTTTACTGGCTATTGTTAGCACTTCCAGAGGAATTGTAGTGGTAGCCAAGTCCATGGTACAGCCAAGGGCCCTGCTCTTGTCGAAGCCTTTCAGCAATGCCAAAAAAACTTGAGTCCTACTTGGTAGCTTTTGAGAGGAAAAAACAGCCAGGCGGGTTGGTATCTTCCAGCTGGGCTAGAATTCTAGCTGCATATCTTGCAGGGGAGCCTTTCCTTACATGCCTGTACATTCTTAGCTCATACTGTAGTGATTTTGACAAGGTAAAGCACAGTGTACTAACAAGGACAGGATCACTTCAGTGACCCAGATTCTTAAATTTCATGTCTAAATTCTCTCTTTACAGATAAGATGGTTAAGGCACAATTATTTGTGCTAAAAGATGCAACTGTTTGGCTAGATCCTAAGGGCATAAACAGAAGTGACTGGTAATTTTCGTATTGAATCGTTTTTAATAGACCCCAGACAGTAATCATTAAAAAGTGGGTGGGGCAAGTGGGTGCACAATATACCAACAGTTTGTAACTTTAGCAGTGAGGATTTTGTGTTACGAAATTGTGTATTATAATGATAATAATAAAACTGCTGAACTATTACAGAGAACAGTAAATGCAGTAAAATGGACCATGTCTTCCATAGTCTGAGAAGATTGTGTACTTGATAGATGTGGTTTCCTGTCTTAACTATTTTATAATAACTGGGGAAAGACTTCCCATTTTTTTCAAAGTACTTGGAAAATAACTACTAACACAGTACCTTACATTGCCTGAAAGTTAATATAGTGGACTAGTCAACAGTCTAGATAACCTATCCAGAGTAGAGATGCTCAAAAACAGAAGGGTCTTCAAGACCAAGGGTAACCACAGTGTGTCAAGAACAGACCAAGGTATATATAAATTTGTCCAAATAATTTTTTCCCCTGTACTGCAGATATGCCCAGTGGAGGTAGTAAGCAGTGAATGTTTAGATAAGAAACAAGGCCCCATGAACCCAAACTGGGGTTGAAACCACATGTTGAGAGAAAGACAAAAGATGGTCAAAAATGACAGTGGAGAAGTAGTGCTGCAAATCAAAAGGTAACTGATGAAAGTCCCGTAAAGCACCAGAGTGAGCTGTCTTTCATTTGGAAAGAGTGTGATGTGGTGATTCTTGTACCTGCCTTTTCCAGGGATGAATGGGGCCTTCTGTCTCCTGAGATATGGAGAGGGAAGAGGATATCAGTCTGTTCAACTTCTAAGTAGACCAGTTAAAGTTTGTAAGGGTCCAGTAGACGATGAAACATTGTCACGTTAGAGCAAATATACCCAGTATAGTGGGGAAGGACACTTCAGTTGGACTTTATTTATAGGGTAGCAAAAGAAATTTCCAGCGACTTGTACCCAAGTCATTTAGGCATATAGTTATGAAGACGACCCATAATCGTGTTGGAGGAATGTGTAGGCATGTATAAAGGCAAAGTGACAGTCCTGGTCAGGTTTTGTTGGCCATGTGTTGTGATGGAAACAAAAGAATTTTGTGCAGAGTGTTTGAAGTGACAACAGAAAATCCTTAATCTAAGCTTTAGGAATCCTTTCGTTGCAGTCCCAGAAATTGAAGTTTTGTTTGAAAGGATTGTTATGTTATATTATGGGGCTGCTAGCTGGGTCCACCAGTGGGTATCGATAGGTATTGGTGGTACTGGACTACACTTTCTGGTTTCCTGAAACTGATCCCCTTGGGAAAGCTAATTCCAAAGTAGTTGAAAAAGAACTGGTGTTATTTTCTCAAGTGGAGATGCAAAGGAGAGCCTAGTGGATCAAGGTGCACTCTCAAAGTCATGAGGCTTCTGTGTCACAGCCTCCAACCAAAGGAACTAAGGGCCTTTTTGAGTATCACCTCCACCTCCCCCCACCGAATGAGTTGGTATTGCAGTTTTAACTAAACCTTAAAAATCTGTGTTAAGGAAACTTATTGAAATGGATGGCAAAGACTTGAACCAGCTAGTGCCTTGTTTAATGTTTTCAGCTTGAGAGATGCTTCAAGCTTGTACAGAATTCAATCCCTTTGAGTTATTATATCATATGAGGCCCAGAGGACGGTACTTGTGTATTATCGCAACTAAATTTTCGCAGTTGCGAAAATAGCATTCTTCAAGTCAAAGGAGGCCGTGCAACACTGTAAAGTGTTATTGAAAGTCCTTATTACTCAGTAAAAAGTGTGGATTACTTTCAGGGAGATTAGCAGAATAAAAAAGCCTCTTCTTAATTTGCGTGCATTACAGATGCACGCTGTAATTGTCATGGCTGATGTCGTACACAACGATTTCTGCAGGTTGCAAAAAGGATCCAAGAGCAAGTGTAGGAAAGTGTCCCTAAATTATGTGGGTCAAATGTAACAAGTGTAATTGATTAGTAAAGAAACGCAGAGCAGAAGGGATGAAGGACTTCACGGAAAGTAATAGTGCTGGGTCGTCAAGTACTGCTGTCAGTAAGTAACGTTGTGCATTCTTTTTCAGACTTCATCTCCTGGAAATACAACACCCCAAGGAAAGTGTGTGTGGCTGTTACTTTGCCACTGCCTGCATTCTTCCCTGTTCTCTATTAATGTTGGCATGTTCACTTAGGTTCCTGCCATCTGAGTTGTGGTCAGGCTTGCTTTAGGCACACAGTAAAAGTGAAAGGGGAAAAAGAATAACTGGAAGAATGCTTAGAGCTTTGAAAGTTGCTTGCGATGACAGCTAATGGCAACAGTGCTACATCGCTATCACATATGATTACATTGTGTAATTGCTGATAGAAAGTTGCTGTGTTGTGTACACCTTAGTGTGCTCCTGTTACTTGAGCAATGTAATGCGACAGTAGAAAACACTTTATCATGTTTGAGTCTTAAATGGCCTTGTTTGACCTGTAGTATGTGAATTTCGTAACCTTAAAAATCTAGTTGCGATAATAAGTAAGTACCCAGAGGACTTTAGGATATAGTGAAAAAAACATGGGAGGAAGAAAATTTACCATTTTAGAATCTCATAGGGTCTTGTGCAGAACTACAGGAAAAATCAACAGTAGTAATGTCAGTTAAGTAGGAGCATACAGAGAGGGTACACAGAAGTAAATATGCAGTGTATAACAAAAATGTAGAGAGTTTCAAGTTTTAGTTCTGATTCCCACTTCCCATAACTGAAAATAAATTAATGTCCAATTGCCAAGGGCTCTATCAGACAATTTGCAAGTAAATGATGCAATATAAAGTAAAAGAGATAAGCAAAACAGTGGGCAGAGCAAATTTACCATGTAAATGTTCAAAGCCCTGATGAGGGGAAGGAGGTGCAGGAAATAGGGTAATCACAGTGGCTAAGACCAAAGACCTTGGACAAGAGAAGTGATTTCTTTCCACCCTACCTCAATTGGTAGTGGCTGAAACCCTCTCGAAGCTTCAAAAGCAGGAGATGTATGAGCTCCTCCTGTAGAACAAAGACATCTTTTCATAACTGCCAAGTGGGCAGCTATTATTAAACATCCTATAGAGGCAATTCCAGTGGAAAAGGAAGACCCTACAGGGTACCAGAAACTCTGGAACAGGCAGTAACATGGAATCTGATGTTGAGTAGATGACAACATCAAGCTTACAGTTATTAGCAAATTTAGTTAACCATATGTCTGGATGTATATGCGTCTTGCATGACTTTCTGTAAGAAGTCAGATGCAGCTAATTGTTTAATACAACAACATTCAGATTCAGATCAGCCATGGATTAGTTAACAATTGAGTGATATCCATGTGTACTGCATTGTATGGTTTTATATTTTCCTATATTGTGTAGAAATTTCAAAGTTTTGTGCTGTCCTTTTTTAGTGAACTGTGCAACTATTGTACTGTGCTATATTGATTTTGATTTTTTTTTTGCATTAATTGTATTAACCTGTCCTTGTAAATAATGTACTCTGTCCCTCATTCTTAGTTAAACCAAGGATAACCAAATCCTATAAGATTACTTAACTTATACCACCTAGTGGCATTAGATCAATCATGCGTCCACACACTGTTGCTGTTCCGTCTGTTGCTAGCCTTTTATCACTAGGTACCCTGATGCAGTGTATTAAATGCCACATGCAAGAGGTGCAAATACTTATTACAGCTGTAGGCAAATTTCTCACCCAATCATGGTATTGGTACCCAAACTGATGCCACACTTCCACACTGCAAAAAAAAAAAAAAAAAAAACAAACCTTCCTCTGCTGAGGTGCTCTAAAATTCACTTCCAGAATAACAGTGAATTACTAGGCACGACACCGTAGAATCTCACATCCCAGCCAAACTTCAGCAGCACACTGATATCCATTCTGTACTACATATAGCTTTTTCCACATCCCCCACAGACAGATGTCACTAGAGTTGTCTAGCTAAGACTTTCAGGCTTTAAGAACAGTCCACTCACATTAGTGAAGTACTTGCTGTTAGTGACTCTATACTTCAGTACACTGTGCACCTCTCAGATGGTTGAGCAGACACAGAGTAACAGACACCCCTCGGGTGCTACAGTCTGCCATATCAGCAAGGGATTCATGTCCCTTCACCCAAAGAATAAATATGACATGGTCGTTATCCTTGTGGCTGTAAACGACTTGAGATGCACTTCCTTGGACTGCATAAAGGGGGATATGGTATAGCTCTCTGATTGTCTTTAAGGCTAACCTTTTTTTTAATTTTTTAAACATCTTTATTGAGTTATCGTGTGACATAAGCAAACTTGCATTTCTATTAAAAACAAATCATGTTAACTTGTTCGGAGTTAGAAACATTATACATCACATATTTTCTTTTGTCCATTACAATCAATCCAACAGTACATAAGTTGGGCAATTCCTGCCTTCCCTCACTATTTGCTCCTATCCTTTTCTAAAGATCCCATTTTCACTTCTGTTTCTGTTGCAATATTAACTACTCAAAATATGGTTAGTTTAGACTTTGATTTCCATTTTCTAGTAATTTTGTTTTGGCAACCACCAGAATTAAACTTAATAAGGCCTTATTATTTCTATGCAATTCAGATCTTGCATCCCAGCTCATAAAAAAAAAAAAAAAATTTCCTTAATTACATCCATTTGCTGTCCCAGTATTTCTTATCCAGTGCTCTGTAGAGGATTTTTAAAATTTGCCAACTCATTACACTCCCAAAACATCTCTTCCCAGTTACCTCTTTCATCTGTCTCACATCTCCAACATTTGCCATCTACTAGAGGAAAAATTCTTCGGAGTCTGCTTGGAGTATAAAAATGCATATGCAAACCCTTCCAAGCAAAAATCCTAAATCTTATATACTTTGTTGCATATTTGGGAGTCATATGTATGTCCTTCCATTTGTGAACTGCTTAGCCAGTCTTTCTTTGCAATCTTTTCTAATCTTCTCTGATTCCTGTAGTTATTCACTATTTTATATGCCCTACTAATGTTCCATTTTCAACAGCAGCTTCTCTTCTAGGTTCAACTAAAAACTCTATCAGTGCAGGTCTTTACTGTCACTTAGGATTTCCCTATCCCTTTCACTTTGCCTATAATCTGATAACAATCCCTGATAGGGAAGGAGTTTCTAGTTTGCAGTTCAAATATCTTCTTCTTCCAATTCTATTACTTTTCTCTCTCTAATTATTTGTTCCCAATACATTGGATTCTTTGCCAGTTTCCTTCAGTAAATTCCAGTCTTCTCTTGCCTTTTCTCTGTACCGCTAATTGCAGTCATCCCTATCAGTAGAATCTCCCTTTTCCATTCCCGTGTTGGCTTAGTTCTTAGACTACTTTCTGCTACTTTATGAATATAATATTCTGTGTGACTGTTATTCTCCTTAAGGATCTGCATCCAAAATCCAACTTTCTACTTAATTCCACACTGCTTCATC